>NC_057813.1:729028000-729029002 GCF_018294505.1 Triticum aestivum
AGGGAGGCCACACCCCGGAGACGCTAGCCGCCTCTTCGGACATGCCACAACACCACCCCACATGTATGAGGGGCTGATGCGACGCTCTGGTGGCATTGCTACCCCCCGCCCCCTCGGGCCCCCGTCCCGCCTAACCCTGGAGTGGTTGACTACGAGATCTAGCCTTTGACTTTCCACGGACGGGCTTCGAATAGTGGAGCTCTCCACCCGGTTGTCTCAGGTCAGCACAGAGGGACACCTGGGAGCAACATCCGGGCCAAACCCACAGCTACATCCCCTCCGTGTAGACCCGACGCGTCCGTTTCCCCCTCCAGGTGCCGGCGGCGGCGCCGTCCGTGAGGGGGGCCACGCCCCGGAGACGCGTGTCGGGCATTTGCAACCACCACAACAAACTCAGACTTGTGAGAAGCCGTGCACGCAAGATTGGCGGCATGCTAGCCCACGGAGGCCGCCGGCCACAGTCGTAGACATGCGAAGGGCAATCCGCATAGAGGGAAGTGTTCGGATACTTCTCCATCACCAAAAATTATGAAAAATTACCATCGCTCCTATAGCACATGTGCCCACGTCGTGTAAAAAACTCATGATTTTATCGCGATCCGAGTATTTAATAATATTCACGCCGCACCTTTACCGCAGAACGTCTACTACTGTGTCATCGCCGTCCGTGAGGGGTCCACACCCCGGAGACGCGCGCCGCCTCTTCGGACATGTTACAACACCACCCCGCATGTATGAGGGGCCGGCGTGACGCTCCGGTGGCATTGCTACCCCCCAGTGCCCCCGACCCGCCTAACTCTGGAGCGGTTGACCACGAGATCTAGCCCTTTGACTTTCCACGGAAGGGCTTTGACCAGTGGACCTCTCCACCCGGTTGTGTCAGGTCAGCACAGAGGGACACCTGGAAGCAACATCCGGGCCAAACCCACAGCTACACCCCATCCGTGTAGACCCGACGCATCCGTTTCCCCCGTCCAGGTGCCGGCGGCGGCGCCGTCCTTG
>NC_057813.1:729029012-729030863 GCF_018294505.1 Triticum aestivum
GGTTGACTACGAGATCTAGCCCTTTGACTTTCCACGGACGGGCTTCGAATAGTGGAGCTCTCCACCCAGTTGTCTCAGGTCAGCACAGAGGGACACCTGGGAGCAACATCCGGGCCAAACCCACAGCTACATCCCCTCCTTGTAGACCCGACACGTCCGTTTCCCCCTCCAGGTGCCGGCGGCGGCGCCGTCCGTGAGGGGGCCACGCCCCAGAGACGCGTGTCGGGCGTTTGCAACCGCCACAACAAACTCAGACTTGTGAGAAGCCGTGCACGCAAGATTGGCGGCATGCTAGCCCACGGAGGCCGCCGGCCACAGTCGGAGACATGCGAAGGGCAATCCGCATAGAGGGAAGTGTTCGGATACTTCTCCATCACCAAAAATTATGAAAAATTACCATCGCTCCTATAGCACATGTGCCCACGTCTTGTAAAAAACTCATTATTTTATCGCGATCCGAGTATTTAATAATATTCACGCCGCACCGTTACCGCAGAACGTCTATTACTGTGTCATCGCCGTCCGTGGGGGGGGCCACACCCCGGAGACACGCGCCGCCTCTTTGGACATGTTTCAACACCACCCCGCATGTATGAGGGGCCGGCGCGACGCTCTGGTGGCATTGCTACCCACCAGGGCCCCCGACCCGCCTAACTCTGGAGTGGTTGACCACGAGATCTAGCCCTTTGACTTTCCACGGAAGGGCTTTGACTAGTGGACCTCTCCACCCGGTTGTGTCAGGTCAGCACAGAGGGACACCTGGAAGAAACATCCGGGCCAAACCCACAGCTACACCCCCTCCGTGTAGACCCGACGCATCCATTTCCCCCGTCCAGGTGCCGGCGGCGGCGCCGTCCTTGAGGGAGGCCACACCCCGGAGACGCTAGCCGCCTCTTCGGACATGCCACAACACCACCCCACATGTATGAGGGGCCGATGCGACGCTCTGGTAGCATTGCTACCCCCCGCCCCCCTCGGGCCCCGGTCCCGCCTAACCCTGGAGCGGTTGACCATGTGATCTAGCCCTTTGACTTTCCACGGCCGGGCTTCGAACAGTGGACCTCTCCAACCGGTTGTATCAAGTCAGCACAGAGGGACACCTGGGAGCAACATCCGGGCCAAACCCACAGCTACATCCCCTCCGAGTAGACCCGACGCGTCCGTTTCCCCCTCCAGGTGTCGGCGGCGGCGCCGTCCGTGAGGGGGGCCAGGCCCCGGAGATGCGTGTCGCACGTTTGCAACCACCACAACACATTCAGACTTGTGAGAAGCCATGCACGTAATATTGGTGGCATGCTAGCCCACGGAGGCCGCCGGCCACAGTCGTAGACATGTGAAGGGCAATCCGCATAGAGGGAAGTGTTCGGATACTTCTCAATCACCAAAAATTATGAAAAATTACCATCGCTCCTATAGCACATGTGCCCACGTCGTGTAAAAAACTCAAGATTTTATCGCGATCCGAGTATTTAATAATATTCACGCCGCACCGTTACCGCAGAACGTCTACTACTGTGTCATCGCCGTCCGTGAGGGGGGCCACACCCCGGAGACGCGCTCCGCCTCTTCACACATGCCACAACACCACCCCGCATGTATGAGGGGCCGGTGCAATGCTCCGATGGCATTGCTACCCCCAGGGGCCCCGACCCGCCTAACCCTGGAGCGGTTGACCTCGAGATCTAGCCCTTTGACTTTCCACGGAAGGGCTTTGACCAGTGGACCTCTCCACCCGGTTGTGTCAGGTCAGCACAGAGGGACACCTGGAAGCAACATCCGGGCCAAACCCACAGCTACACCCCCTCCGTGTAGACCCGACGAATCCGTTTCCCCCGTCCAGGTGCCGGCGGC
>NC_057813.1:729031045-729032017 GCF_018294505.1 Triticum aestivum
CTCTTCGGACATGCCACAACACCACCCCACATGTATGAGGGGCCGATGCGACGCTCCGGTGGCATTGCTACCCCCCGGGCCCCCGTCCCGCCTAACCCTGGAGCGGTTGACCACAAGATCTAGCCCTTTGACTTTCCACGGACGGGCTTCCAACAGTGGACCTCTCCACCCGGTTGTATCAGGTCAGCACAGAGGGACACCTGGGAGCAACATCCGGGCCAAACCCACAGCTACATCCCCTCCGTGTAAACCCGGCGCGTCCGTTGCCCCCCTCCAGGTGCCGGCGACGGCGCCGTCCGTGAGAGGGGCCACGGCCCGGGGACGCGAGCCGAGCGTTCGCAACCGCCACAACACTCTCAGACTTGTGAGAAGCCGCGCACGCAACATTGGCGGCATGCTAGCCCACGGAGGCCGCCGGCCACAGTCGTAGACATGCGAAGGGCCATCCGCGTAGAGGGAAGTGTTCGGATACTTCACCATCATCAAAAATTATGAAAAATTACCATCGCTCCTATAGCACATGTGCCCACGTCGTGTAAAAAACTCATGATTTTATTGTGATCCAAGTATTTAATAATATTCACGGTGCACCGTTACCGCAAAACGTCTACTATTGTTTCATCGCCGTCCGTGAGGGGGGCCACACCCCGGAGACGCGCGCCGCCTCTTTGGACATGCCACAACACCACCCCGCATGTATGAGGGGCCGGTGCAAGCTCCGGTGGCATTGCTACCCTCCAGGGCCCCCGTCCCGCCTACCCTGGAGTGGTTGACCACGAGATCTAGCCCTTTGACTTTCCATGGAAGGGCTTTGACCAGTGGACCTCTCCACCCGGTTGTGTCAGGTCAGCACAGAGGGACACCTGGAACCAACATCCGGGCCAAACCCACAGCTACACCCCATCCGTGTAGACCCGATGCATCTGTTTCCCCCTTCCAGGTGCCGGTGGTGGCGCCGTCCTTGAGGGAGGA
>NC_057813.1:729032089-729033114 GCF_018294505.1 Triticum aestivum
GGGAGGACACACCCCGGAGATGCTAGCCGCCTCTTCGGACATGCCACAACATCACCCCACATGTATGAGGGGCCGATGCGACGCTCCGGTGGCATTGCTACCCCCCACCCCCCTCGGGCCCCGTCACGCCTAACCCTGGAGCGGTTGACCACGAGATCTAGCCCTTTGACTTTCCACGGACGGGCTTGAAACAGTGGACCTCTCCACCCGGTTGTATCAGGTCAGCATAGAGGGACACCTGGGAGCAACATCCGGGCCAAACCCACAGCTACATCCCCTCCGTGTAGACCCGACGCGTCCGTTTCCCCCTCCAGGTGCCAGCGGCGGCGCCGTCCATGAGGGGGGCCACACCCTGGAGACGCGTGCCGGGCGTTTGCAACCGCCAAAACACTCTCAGACTTGTGAGAAGCCGTGCACTCAAGATTGGCGGCATGCTAGCCCACGGAGGCCGCCGGCCACAGTCGTAGACATGTGAAGGGCAATACGCATAGAGGGAAGTTTTTGGATACTTATCCATCACCAAAAATTATGAAAAATTACCATTGCTCCTATAGCACATGTGCCCATGTTGTGTAAAAAACTCAAGATTTTATCGCGATTCGAGTATTTAATAATATTCACGCCGCACCATTACCGCGGAACGTCTACTACTGTGTTATCGCCGTCTGTGAGGGGGACCACACCCCGGAGACGCGCGCCGCCTCTTCGGACATACCACAACACCACCCCGCATGTATGAGGGCCCGGTGTGACGCTCCGGTGGCATTGCTACCCCCCTAGGGCCCCTTCCCGCCTAACCCTGGAGCGGTTGACCACGAGATCTAGCCCTTTGACTTTCCACGGAAGGGCTTTGACCAGTGGACCTCTCCACCCGATTGTGTCAGGTCAGCACAGAGGGACACCTGGAAGCAACATCTGGGCCAAACCCACAGCTACACCCCATCCGTGTAGACCCGACGCATCGTTTCCCCCCTCCAGGTGCTGGCGGCGGCGGCGTCCTTGAGGGGGGCCACACCCCCGAGACG
>NC_057813.1:729033441-729033847 GCF_018294505.1 Triticum aestivum
CAACACTATCCCGCATGTGTCAGGGGCCGGTGCGACGCTCAGGTGGCATTGCTACCCCCAGGGCCCCCGTCCCGCCTAACCCTGGAGTGGTTGACCACGAGATCTAGCCCTTTGACTTTCTACGGAAGGGCTTTGACCAGTGGACCTCTCCACCCGGTTGTGTCAGGTCAGCACAGAGGGACACCTGGAAGAAACATCCGGGCCAAACCCACAGCTACACCCCATCCGTGTAGACCTGACGCATCTGTTTCCCCCTCTAGTTGCCGGCGGCGGCGCCGTCCTTGAGGGAGGCCACACCCCGGAGACGCTAGCCGCCTCTTCGGACATGCCACAACACCATCCCACATGTATGAGGGGCCGATGCGATGCTCCGGTGGCATTCCTACCCCCCGCCCCCCTTGGGCCC
>NC_057813.1:729034180-729037206 GCF_018294505.1 Triticum aestivum
AGGTGCCGGCGGCGGCGCCGTCCTTGAGGGAGGCCACAACCCGGAGACGCTAGCCGCCTCTTCGGACATGCCACAACACCATGCCACATGTATGAGGGGCCAATGCGACGCTCCTGTGGCATTGCTACCCCCGCCCCCCTCGGGCCCCCGTCCCGCCTAACCCTGGAGCGGTTGACCACGAGATCTAGCCCTTTGACTTTCCACGGACGGGCTTCAAACAGTAGGCCTCTCCACCCGGTTGTATCAGGTCAGCACAGATGGACACCTGGGGGCAACATCCGGGCCAAACCCACAGCTACATCCCCTCTGTGTAGACCCGACGCATCCGTTTCCCCCTCCAGGTGCCGGCGGTGGCGCCGTCCGTGTGGGGGGCCACGCCCCGGAGAGGCGTGCCGGGCGTTTGCAACCGCCAAAACACACTCAGACTTGTGAGAAGCCGTGCACGCAAGATTGTCGGCATGCTAGCCCACGGAGGCCGCCGGCCACAGTCGTAGACATGTGAAGGGCAATCCGCATAGAGGGAAGTGTTCGGATACTTCTCCATCACCAAAAATTATGAAAAATTACCATCGCTCATATAGCACATGTGCCCATGTCGTGTAAAAAACTCATGATTTTATCGCGATCCGAGTATTTAATAATATTCATGCAGCACCGTTACCGCAGAACGTTTACTACTGTGTCATCGCCGTCCGTGAGGGGGGGCACACCCCAGCGACGCGCGCTGCCTCTTCGGATATGCCACAACAGCACCCCGCATGTATGAGGGCCCGGTGCGACGCTCCAGTGGCATTGCTACCCCCTAGGGCCCCCGTCCCGCCTAACCCTGGAGCGGTTGACCACGAGATCTAGCCCTTTGACTTTCCACGGAAGGGCTTTAACCAGTGGACCTCTCCACCCGGTTGTGTCAGGTCAGCACAGAGGGATACCTGGAAGCAACATCCGGGCCAAACCCACAGCTACACCCCCTCCGTGTAGACCCGACGCATCATTTCCCCCCTTCAGGTGCTGGCGGCGGCGGCGTCCTTGAGGGGGGCCACACCCCGGAGACGCTAGCCGCCTCTTCGGACATGCCACAACACCACCCCACATGTATGAGGGGCCGATGCGAAGCTCTGGTGGCATTGCTACCCCCCGCCCCCTCGTGCCCCCGTCCCGCCTAACCCTGGAGCGGTTGACCACGAGATCTAGCCCTTTGACTTTCCACGAGAGGGCTTGAAACAGTGGACCTATCCACTCGGTTGTATCAGGTCAGCACAGAGGGACACCTGGGAGCAACATCTGGGCTAAACCCACAGCTACATCCCCTCCGTGTAGACCCGACGCGTCTGTTTCCCCCTCCAGGTGCCGGCGGCGGCAACGTCCATGAGGGGGGCCACGCCCCGGAGACGCGTGTCGGGCGTTTGCAACCGCTAAAACACACTCAGACTTGTGAGAAGCCGTGCACGCAAGATTGGCGGCATGCTAGCCCACGGAGGCCGCCGGCCACAGTCGTTGACATGTGAAGGCTAATCCGCATAGAGGGAAGTGTTCGGATACTTCTCCATCACCAAAATTTATGACAAATTACCATTGCTCCTACAGCACATGTGCCCACATCGTGTAAAAAGCTCATGATTTTATCGCGATCCGAGTATTTAATAATATTCACGTCGCACCATTACCGTAGAACATCTACTACTGTGTCCTCGCCGTCCGTGAGGGGGGCCACACCCCGGAGACGCGCGCCGCCTCTTCAGACATGCCACAACACCACCCCGCATGTATGAGGTGCCGGTGCGACGCTCTGGTGGCATTGCTACCCCCCAGGGCCCCCTTCCCGCCTAACCCTGGAGCGGTTGACCACGAGATCTAGCCCTTTTACTTTCCACGGAAGGGCTTTGACCAGTGGACCTCTCCGACCGGTTGTGTCAGGTCAGCACAGAGGGATACCTGGAAGCAACATCCGGGCCAAACCCACAGCTACACCCCTCCATGTAGACCCGACGCATCCGTTTTCCCCCCTCCAGGTACCGGCGGCGGCGTCGTCCTTGAGGGGGGCCACACCCTGGAGACGCTAGTCGCCTCTTCGGACATGCCACAACACCACCCCACATGTATGAGGGGCCGATGCGATGCTCTGGTGGCATTGCGACCCCCCGCCCCCCTCGGGCCTCCGTCCGGCCTAGCCCTGGAGCGTTTGACCATGAGATCTAGCCCTTTGACTTTCCATGGACGGGCTTCTAACAGTGGACCTCTCCACCCGGTTGTATCAGGTCAGCACAGAGGGACACCTAGGAGCAACATCCGGGCCAAACCCACAGCTACATCCCCTTCGCGTAGACCCGACGCGTCTGTTTCCCCCTCCAGGTGTCGGCGGCGGCGCCGTCCGTGAGGGGGGCCACGCCCCGGAGACGCGTGCCGGGCGTTTGCAACCGCCACAACACACTCAGACTTGTGAGAAGCCGTGCACGCAAGATTGGCGGCATGCTAGCCCACGGAGGCCGCCGGCCACAATCGTACACATGTGAAGGGCAATCCGCATAGAGGGAAGTGTTTGGATACTTCTCCATCACCAAAATTTATGAAAAATTACCATCGCTCCTATAACACATGTGCCCACGTCGTGTAAAAAACTCATGTTTTTATCGCGATCGGAGTATTTAATAATATTCACGCCGCACTATTACCGCAAAACGTCTACTACTGTGTCATCGCCGTCCGTGTGGGGGGCCACACCCCGGAGACGCGCGCCACCTCTTCGGACATGCCACAACACTATCCCGCATGTGTGAGGGGCCGGTGCGACGCTCCGGTGGCATTGCTACCCCCAGGGCCCCCGTCCCGCCTAACCCTGGAGTGGTTGACCACGAGATCTAGCCCTTTGACTTTCCACGGAAGGGCTTTGACCAGTGGACCTCTCCACCCGGTTGTGTCAGGTCAGCACAGAGGGACACCTGGAAGCAACATCCGGGCCAAACCCACAGCTACACCCCATCCGTGTAGACCTGACGCATCTGTTTCCCCCTCTAGTTGCCGGCGGCGGC
>NC_057813.1:729037216-729037622 GCF_018294505.1 Triticum aestivum
CAACACTATCCCGCATGTGTCAGGGGCCGGTGCGACGCTCAGGTGGCATTGCTACCCCCAGGGCCCCCGTCCCGCCTAACCCTGGAGTGGTTGACCACGAGATCTAGCCCTTTGACTTTCCACGGAAGGGCTTTGACCAGTGGACCTCTCCACCCGGTTGTGTCAGGTCAGCACAGAGGGACACCTGGAAGCAACATCCGGGCCAAACCCACAGCTACACCCCATCCGTGTAGACCTGACGCATCTGTTTCCCCCTCTAGTTGCCGGCGGCGGCGCCGTCCTTGAGGGAGGCCACACCCCGGAGACGCTAGCCGCCTCTTCGGACATGCCACAACACCATCCCACATGTATGAGGGGCCGATGCGATGCTCCGGTGGCATTCCTACCCCCCGCCCCCCTTGGGCCC
>NC_057813.1:729037632-729038603 GCF_018294505.1 Triticum aestivum
CCGGAGACGCTAGCCGCCTCTTCGGACATGCCACAACACCACCCCACATGTATGAGGGCCGATGCGATGCTCCGGTGGCATTCCTACCCCCCGGCCCCCTTGGGCCCCCGTCCCGCCTAACCCTGGAGAGGTTGACCACGAGATCTAGCCCTTTGACTTTCCACGGACGGGCTTCAAACAGTGGACCTCTCCACCCGGTTGTATCTGGTCAGCACAGAGGGACACCTGGGAGCAACATCCGGGCCAAACCCACAGCTACATCCCCTCCGAGTAGACCCGACGCGTCCGTTTCCCCCTCCAGGTGCCGGCGGCGGCGCCGTCCGTGAGGGGAGCCATGCCCCGGAGACGCGTGCCGCACGTTTGCAACCGCCACAACACATTCAGACTTATGAGAAGCCGTGCACGTAATATTGGCGGCATGCTAGCCCACGGAGGCCGCCGGCCAGAGTTGTAGACATGTGAAGGGCAATCCGCATAGAGGGAAGTGTTCGGATACTTCTCAATCACCAAAAATTATGAAAAATTACCATCGCTCCTATAGCACATGTGCCCATGTCGTGTAAAAAACTCAGGATTTTATCGCTATCCGAGTATTTAATAATATTCACGCCGCACCGTTACCGCAGAATGTCTACTACTGTGTCATCGCCGTCCGTGAGGGGGGCCACATCCCGGAGACGCGCTGCGCCTCTTCAGACATGCCACAACACCACCCCGCATGTATGAGCGGCCGGTGCGACGCTCCGGTGGCATTGCTACCCCCCAGGGCCCCCATCCCGCCTAACCCTGGAGCGGTTGACCACGATATCTAGCCCTTTGACTTTCCATGGAAGGGCTTTGACCAGTGGACCTTTCCACCTGGTTGTGTCAGCTAAGCACAGAGGGACACATGGAAGCAACATCCGAGCTAAACCCACAGCTACACCCCCTTCGTGTAGACCCGACGCATCCGTTTCCCCCTTCCAGGTGAC
>NC_057813.1:729038770-729039610 GCF_018294505.1 Triticum aestivum
ATCTAGCCCTTTGACTTTCCACGGACGGGCTTCCAACAGTGGACCTCTCCACCCGGTTGTATCAGGTCAGCACAGAGGGACACCTGGGAGCAACATTCGGGCCAAACCCACAGCTACATCCCCTCCGTGTAAACCCGGCGCGTCCGTTGCCCCCCTCCAGGTGCCGGCGGCGGCGCCGTCCGTGAGGGGGGCCACGGCCCGGGGACGCGAGCCGAGCGTTCGCAACCGCCACAACACTCTCAGACTTGTGAGAAGCCGCGCACGCAAGATTGGCGGCATGCTAGCCCACGGAGGCCGCCGGCCACAGTCGTAGACATGCGAAGGGCCATCCGCGTAGAGGGAAGTGTTCGGATACTTCTCCATCATCAAAAATTATGAAAAATTACCATCGCTCCTATAGCACATGTGCCCACGTCGTGTAAAAAACTCATGATTTTATTGTGATCCAAGTATTTAATAATATTCACGGCGCACCGTTACCGCAAAACGTCTACTACTGTGTCATCGCCGTCCGTGAGGGGGGGCACACCCCGAAGACGCGCGCCGCCTCTTCGGACATGCCACAACACCACCCCGCATGTATGAGGGGCCGGTGCGAGCTCCGGTGGCATTGCTACCCTCCAGGGCCCCCGTCCCGCCTACCCTGGAGTGGTTGACCACGAGATCTAGCCCTTTGACTTTCCATGGAAGGGCTTTGACCAGTGGACCTCTCCACCCGGTTGTGTCAGGTCAGCACAGAGGGACACCTGGAACCAACATCCGGGCCAAACCCACAGCTACACCCCATCCGTGTAGACCCGATGCATCTGTTTCCCCCTTCCAGGTGCCGGTGGCGGCGCC
>NC_057813.1:729039677-729040644 GCF_018294505.1 Triticum aestivum
GCCGTCCTTGAGGAAGGACACACCCCGGAGATGCTAGCCGCCTCTTCGGACAGGCCACAACACCACCCCACATGTATGAGGGGCCGATGCGACGCTCCGGTGGCATTGCTACCCCCCACCCCCCTCGGGCCCCGTCACGCCTAACCCTGGAGCGGTTGACCACGAGATCCAGCCCTTTGACTTTCCACGGACTGGCTTGAAACAGTGGACCTCTCCACCTGGTTGTATCAGGTCAGCATAGAGGGACACCTGGAAGCAACATCCGGGCCAAACCCACAGCTACATCCCCTCCGTGTAGACCCGACGCGTCCGTTTCCCCCTCCAGGTGCCGGCGGCGGCGCCGTCCATGAGGGGGGCCACACCCTGGAGACGCGTGCCGGGCGTTTGCAACCGCCAAAACACTCTCAGACTTTTGAGAAGCCGTGCACTCAAGATTGGCGGCATGCTAGCCCACGGAGGCCGCCGGCCATAGTCGTAGACATGTGAAGGGCAATCCGCATAGAGGGGAGTGTTTGGATACTTATCCATCACCAAAAATTATGAAAAATTACCATTGCTCCTATAGCACATGTGCCCATGTTGTGTAAAAAACTCAAGATTTTATCGCGATTCGAGTATTTAATAATATTCACGCCGCACCGTTACCGCGGAACGTCTACTACTGTGTTATCGCCGTCTGTGAGGGGGACCACACCCCGGAGACGCGCGCCGCCTCTTCAGACATACCACAACACCACCCCGCATGTATGAGGGCCCGGTGTGACGCTCCGGTGGCATTGCTACCCCCCTAGGGCCCCTTCCCGCCTAACCCTCGAGCGGTTGACCACGAGATCTAGCCCTTTGACTTTCCACGGAAGGGCTTTGACCAGTGGACCTCTCCACCCGGTTGTGTCAGGTCAGCACAGAGGGACACCTGGAAGCAACATCCGGGCCAAACCCACAGCTACACCCCATCCGTGTAGACCCG
>NC_057813.1:729041557-729044592 GCF_018294505.1 Triticum aestivum
GCGGCGGCGCCGTCCTTGAGGGAGGCCACAACCCGGAGACGCTAGCCGCCTCTTCGGACATGCCACAACACCACGCCACATGTATGAGGGGCCGATGCGACGCTCCTGTGGCATTGCTACCCCCGCCCCCCTCGGGCCCCCGTCCCGCCTAACCCTGGAGCGGTTGACCACGAGATCTAGCCCTTTGACTTTCCACGGACGGGCTTCAAACAGTAGGCCTCTCCACCCGGTTGTATCAGGTCAGCACAGATGGACACCTGGGGGCAACATCCGGGCCAAACCCACAGCTACATCCCCTCTGTGTAGACCCGACGCGTCCGTTTCCCCCTCCAGGTGCCGGCGGCGGCGCCGTCCGTGTGGGGGGCCACGCCCCGGAGAGGCGTGCCGGGTGTTTGCAACCGCCAAAACACACTCAGACTTGTGAGAAGCCGTGCACGCAAGATTGTCGGCATGCTAGCCCACGGAGGCCGCCGGCCACAGTCGTAGACATGTGAAGGGCAATCCGCATAGAGGGAAGTGTTCGGATACTTCTCCATCACCAAAAATTATGAAAAATTACCATCGCTCATATAGCACATGTGCCCATGTCGTGTAAAAAACTCATGATTTTATCGCGATCCGAGTATTTAATAATATTCATGCAGCACCATTACCGCAGAACGTTTACTACTGTGTCATCGCCGTCCGTGAGGGGGGGGCACACCCCAGCGACGCGCGCTGCCTCTTCGGATATGCCACAACAGCACCCCGCATGTATGAGGGCCCGGTGCGACGCTCCGGTGGCATTGCTACCCCCTAGGGCCCCCGTCCCGCCTAACCCTGGAGCGGTTGACCACGAGATCTAGCCCTTTGACTTTCCACGGAAGGGCTTTGACCAGTGGACCTCTCCACCCGGTTGTGTCAGGTCAGCACAGAGGGATACCTGGAAGCAACATCCGAGCCAAACCCACAGCTACACCCCCTCCGTGTAGACCCGACGCATCGTTTCCCCCCTTCAGGTGCTGGCGGCGGCGCCGTCCTTGAGGGGGGCCACACCCCGGAGACGCTAGCCGCCTCTTCGGACATGCCACAACACCACCCCACATGTATGAGGGGCCGATGCCAAGCTCTGGTGGCATTGCTACCCCCCGCCCCTCGTGCCCCCATCCCGCCTAACCCTGGAGCGGTTGACCACGAGATCTAGCCCTTTGACTTTCCACGAGAGGGCTTGAAACAGTGAACCTATCCACCCGATTGTATCAGGTCAGCACAGAGGGACACCTGGGAGCAACATCTGGGCTAAACCCACAGCTACATCCCCTCCGTGTAGACCCGACGCGTCTGTTTCCCCCTCCAGGTGCCGGCGGCGGCAACGTCCATGAGGGGGGCCACGCCCCGGAGACGCGTGTCGGGTGTTTGCAACTGCCAAAACACACTCAGACTTGTGAGAAGCCGTGCACGCAAGATTGGCGGCATGCTAGCCCACGGAGGTCGCCGGCCACAGTCGTAGACATGTGAAGGGCAATCCGCATAGAGGGAAGTGTTCGGATACTTCTCCATCACCATAAATTATGAAAAATTACCATCGCTCCTATAGCACATGTGCCCACGTCATGAAAAGAACTCATGATTTTATTGCGATCCGAGTATTTAATAATATTCACGCCGCACCGTTACCGCAGAACGTCTACTACTGTGTCATCACCGTCCGTGAGGAGGGCCACACCCCGGAGACGCGCGCCGCCTCTTCGGACATGCCACAACACCACCCCACATGTATGAGGGGCAGGTGCGACGCTCCGGTGGCATTGCTACCCCGCAGGGCCCCCTTCGCGCCTAACCCTGGAGCGGTTGACCACGAGACCTACCCTTTGACTTTCCATGCGAGGGCTTTGACCAGTGGACCTCTCCACCCAGTTGTGTCAGGTCAGCACAGAGGGATACCTGGAAGCAACATCCGGGCCAAACCCATAGCTACACCCCCTCCGTGTAGACCCGACGCATCCGTTTCCCCCCTCTAGGTGCCGGCGGCGGCGCCGTCCTTCAGGGGGGCCACACCCCGGAGATGCTAGCCGCCTCTTCAGACATGCACAACACCACCCCACATGTATGAGGGGCCGATGCGACGCTGTGGTGGCATTGCTACCCCCCGCCCCCCTCGGGCCCCCGTCCCGCCTATCCTTGGAGCAGTTGACGATGAGATCTAGCCCTTTGACTTTCCATTGACGGGCTTCGAACAGTGGACCTCTCCACCCGGTTGTATCAGGTCAGCACAGAGGGACACCTGGGAGCAACATCCGGGCCAAACCCACAGCTACATCCCCTCCGTGTAGACCCGACGCGTCCGTTTCCCCCTCCAGGTGCCGGCGGCGGCGCCGTCCATGATGGGGCCACGCCCCGGAGACGCGTGCCGGGCGTTTGCAACCGCCACAACAAACTCAGACTTGTGAGAAGCCGTGCACGCAAGATTGGCGGCATGCTAGCCCATGGAGGCCGCCGGCCATAGTTGTAGACATGTGAAGGGCAATCCGCATAGATGGAAGTGTTCGGATACTTCTCCATCACCAAAAATTATAAAAAATTACCATCGCTCCTATAACACGTGTGCCCACGTCGTGTAAAAAACTCATGATTTTATCGCGATCCGAGTATTTAATAATATTCACGCCGCACCGTTACCGCAGAACGTGTACTACTGTGTCATCGCCGTCCGTGAGGGGGGCCACACCCCAGAGACGCGCGCTGCCTCTTCGGACATGCCACAACACCACCCCGCATGTATAAGGGGCCGGTGCGACGCTCGGTGGCATTGCTACCCCCAGGGCCCCCGTCCCGCCTAACCCTGGAGTGGTTGACCACGAGATCTAGCCCTTTGACTTTCCACGGAAGGGCTTTGACCAGTGGACCTCTCCACCCGGTTGTGTGAGGTCAGCACAGAGGGACACCAGGAAGCAACATCCGGGCCAAACCCACAGCTACACCCCATCCGTGTAGACCTGGCGCATCTGTTTCCCCCTCCAGGTGCCGGCGGCGGCGCCGTCCTTGAGGGAGGACAC
>NC_057813.1:729044695-729045643 GCF_018294505.1 Triticum aestivum
ACACACCCCGGAGACGCTAGCCTCCTCTTCGGACATGCCACAACACCACCCCACATGTATGAGGGGCCGATGCGACGCTCCGGTGGCATTGCTACCCCCCGCCCCCCTCGGGCCCCCGTCCCGCCTAACCCTGGAGCAGTTGACCATGAGATCTAGCCCTTTGACTTTCCACGGACGGGCTTCAAACAGTGGACCTCTCCACCCGGTTGTATCAGGTCAGCACAGAGGGACACCTGGGAGCAACATCCGTGCCAAACCCACAGCTACATCCCCTCCGTGTAGACCCGATGCGTCCGTTTCCCTCTCCTGGTGCCGGCAGCGGCGCCGTCCGTGAGGGGGGCCACGCCCCGGAGACGCGTGTCGGGCATTTGCAACCGCCAAAACACACTCAGACTTGTGAGAAGCCGTGCACGCAAGATTGGCGGCATGCTAGCCCACGGAGGCCGCCGACCACAGTCGTAGACATGTGAAGGGCAATCCGCATAGAGGGAAGTGTTCGGATACTTCTCCATCACCAAAAATTATGACAAATTACCATCGCTCCTACAACACATGTGCCCACATCGTGTAAAAAGCTCATGATTGTATCGCGATCTGAGTATTTAATAATATTCACGTCGCACCGTTACCGTAGAACATCTACTACTGTGTCCTCGCCGTCCGTGAGGGGGGCCACACCCCGGAGACACGCGCCGCCTCTTCAGACATGCCACAACACCACCCGGCATGTATGAGGTGCCGGTGCGACGCTCTGGTGGCATTGCTACCCCCCAGGGCCCCCTTCCCGCCTAACCCTGGAGCGGTTGACCACGAGATCTAGCCCTTTTACTTTCCACGGAAGGGCTTTGACCAGTGGACCTCTCCAACCGGTTGTGTCAGGTCAGCACAGAGGGATACCTGGAAGCAACATCTGGGCCAAACCCACAGCTACACCCCCTCCGTGTAGAC
>NC_057813.1:729045865-729046779 GCF_018294505.1 Triticum aestivum
AACACCACCCCACATGTATGAGGGGCCGATGCGATGCTCTGGTGGCATTGCGACCCCCCGCCCCCCTCGGGCCTCCGTCCGGCCTAGCCCTGGGGAGTTTGACCATGAGATCTAGCCCTTTAACTTTCCACGGACGGGCTTCTAACAGTGGACCTCTCCACCCGGTTGTATCAGGTCAGCACAGAGGGACACCTGGGAGCAACATCCGGGCCAAACCCACAGCTACATCCCCTTCGCGTAGACCCAACGCGTCTGTTTCCCCCTCCAGGTGTCGGCGGCGGCGCCGTCCGTGAGGGGGGCCACGCCCCGGAGACGCGTGCCGGGCGTTTGCAACCGCCACAAGACACTCAGACTTGTGAGAAGCCGTGCACGCAAGATTGGCGGCATGCTAGCCCACGGAGGCCGCCGGCCACAGTCGTACACATGTGAAGGGCAATCCACATAGAGGGAAGTGTTCGGATACTTCTCCATCACCAAAAATTATGAAAAATTACCATCGCTCCTATAACACATGTGCCCACGTCGTGTAAAAAACTCATGTTTTTATCGCGATCCGAGTATTTAATAATATTCACGCCGCACCATTACCGCAAAACGTCTACTACTGTGTCATCGCCGTCCGTGTGGGGGGCCACACCCCGGAGACGCCCGCCGCCTCTTCGGACTTGCCACAACACTATCCCGCATGTGTGAGGGGCCAGTGCGACGCTCCGGTGGCATTGCTACCCCCAGGGCCCCCGTCCCGCCTAACCCTGGAGTGGTTGACCACGAGATCTAGCCCTTTGACTTTCCACGAAAGGGCTTTGACCAGTGGACCTCTCCACCCGCTTGTGTCAGGTCAGCACAGAGGGACACCTGGAAGAAACATCCGGGCCAAACCCACAGCTACACCCCATCCGTGTAGACCTGACGCA
>NC_057813.1:729046946-729047916 GCF_018294505.1 Triticum aestivum
CACCACCCCACATGTATGAGGGGCCGATGCGATGCTCCGGTGTCATTCCTACACCCCGCCCCCCTCGGGCCCCCGTCCCGCCTAACCCTGGAGAGGTTGACCACGAGATCTAGCCCTTTGACTTTCCACGGACGGGCTTCAAACAGTGGACCTCTCCACCCGGTTGTATCTGGTCAGCACAGAGGGACACCTGGGAGCAACATCCGGGCCAAACCCGCAGCTACATCCCTCCGTGTAGACCCGACGCGTCTGTTTCCCCCTCCAGGTGCCGGCGGCGGCGCCGTCCGTGAGGGGGGCCACGCCCCGGAGACGCGTGCCGGGCATTTGCAACCGCCAAAACACCTTCAGACTTGTGAGAAGCCGTGCACGCAAGATTGTCGGCATGCTAGCCCACGGAGGCCGCCGGCCACAGTCGTAGACATGTGAAGGGCAATCCGCATAGAGGGAAGTGTTCGGATACTTCTCCATCACCAAAAATTATGAAAAATTACCATCGCTCCTATAGCACATGTGCACATGTCATGTAAAAAACTCATGATTTTATCGCGATCCGAGTATTTAATAATATTCACGCCGCACCGTTACCGCAGAACGTCTACTACTGTGTCATCGCCGTCCGTGAGGGGGGCCACATCCCGGAGACGCGCTGCGCCTCTTCAGACATGCCACAACACCACCCCGCATGTATGAGGGGCCGGTGCGACGCTCTGGTGGCATTGCTACCCCCCAGGGCCCCCATCCCGCTTAACCCTGGAGCGGTTGACCATGATATCTAGCCCTTTGACTTTCCACGGAAGGGCTTTGACCAGTGGACCTCTCCACCCGGTTGTGTCAGCTAAGCACAGAGGGACACATGGAAGCAACATCCGAGCTAAACCCACAGCTACACCCCCTCCGTGTAGACCCGACGGATCCGTTTCCCCCTTCCAGGTGACGGCGGCGACGCCATCCTTGAGGGGGGCCACACCCC
>NC_057813.1:729048128-729049008 GCF_018294505.1 Triticum aestivum
GCCTAACGCTGGAGCGGTTGACCACAAGATCTAGCCCTTTGACTTTCCACGGACGGGCTTCCAACAGTGGACCTCTCCACCCGGTTGTATTAGGTCAGCACAGAGGGACACCTGGGAGCAACATCCGGGCCAAACCCACAGCTACATCCCCTCCGTGTAAACCCGGCGCATCCGTTGCCCCCCTCCAGGTGCCGGCGGCGGCGCCGTCCGTGAGAGGGGCCACGGCCCGGGGACGCGAGCCGAGCGTTCGCAACCGCCACAACACTCTCAGACTTGTGAGAAGCCGCGCACGCAAAATTGGCGGCATGCTAGCCCACGGAGGCCGCCGGCCACAGTCGTAGACATGCGAAGGGCCATTCGCGTAGAGGGAAGTGTTCGGATACTTCTCCATCATCAAAAATTATGAAAAATTACCATCGCTCCTATAGCACACGTGCCCACGTCGTGTAAAAAACTCATGATTTTATTGTGATCCAAGTATTTAATAATATTCATGGTGCACCGTTACCGCAAAACGTCTACTATTGTGTCATCGCCGTCCGTGAGGGGGGCCACACCCCGGAGACGCGCGCCGCCTCTTCGGACATGCCACAACACCACCCCGCATGTATGAGGGGCCGGTGCGAGCTCCGGTGGCATTGCTACCCTCCAGGGCCCCCGTCCCGCCTACCCTAGAGTGGCTGACCACGAGATCTAGCCCTTTGACTTTCCAGGGAAGGGCTTTGACCAGTGGACGTCTCCACCCGGTTGTGTCAGGTCAGCACAGAGGGACACCTGGAACCAACATCCGGGCCAAACCCACAGCTACACCCCATCCGTGTAGACCCGATGCATCTGTTTCCCCCTTCCAGGTGCCGGTGGTGGCGCCGTCCTTGAGGGA
>NC_057813.1:729049018-729049275 GCF_018294505.1 Triticum aestivum
AGCTCCGGTGGCATTGCTACCCTCCAGGGCCCCCGTCCCGCCTACCCTGGAGTGGTTGACCACGAGATCTAGCCTTTGACTTTCCATGGAAGGGCTTTGACCAGTGGACCTCTCCACCCGGTTGTGTCAGGTCAGCACAGAGGGACACCTGGAAGCAACATCCGGGCCAAACCCACAGCTACACCCCATCCGTGTAGACCCGATGCATCTGTTTCCCCCTTCCAGGTGCCGGTGGTGGCGCCGTCCTTGAGGGAGGA
>NC_057813.1:729049312-729050304 GCF_018294505.1 Triticum aestivum
CGCCTCTTCGGACATGCCACAACATCACCCCACATGTATGAGGGGCCGATGCGACGCTCCGGTGGCATTGCTACCCCCACCCCCCTCGGGCCCCGTCACGCCTAACCCTGGAGCGGTTGACCACGAGATCTAGCCCTTTGACTTTCCACGGACGGGCTTGAAACAGTGGACCTCTCCACCCGGTTGTATCAGGTCAGCATAGAGGGACACCTGGGAGCAACATCCGGGCCAAACCCACAGCTACATCCCCTCTGTGTAGACCCGACGCGTCCGTTTCCCCCTCCAGGTGCCGGCGGCGGCGCCGTCCATGAGGGGGGCCACACCCTGGAGACGCGTGCCGGGCGTTTGCAACCGCCAAAACACTCTCAGACTTGTGAGAAGCCGTGCACTCAAGATTGGCGGCATGCTAGCCCACGGAGGCCGCCGGCCACAGTCGTAGACATGTGAAGGGCAATCCGCATAGAGGGAAGTTTTTGGATACTTATCCATCACCAAAAATTATGAAAAATTACCATTGCTCCTATAGCACATGTGCCCATGTTGTGTAAAAAACTCAAGATTTTATCGCGATTCGAGTATTTAATAATATTCACGCCGCACCATTACCGCGGAACGTCTACTACTGTGTTATCGCCGTCTGTGAGGGGGACCACACCCCGGAGACGCGCGCCGCCTCTTCGGACATACCACAACACCACCCCGCATGTATGAGGGCCCGGTGTTACGCTCCGGTGGCATTGCTACCCACCTAGGGCCCCTTCCCGCCTAACCCTGGAGCGGTTGACCACGAGATCTAGCCCTTTGACTTTCCACGGAAGGGCTTTGACCAGTGGACCTCTCCACTAGATTGTGTCAGGTCAGCACAGAGGGACACCTGGAAGCAACATCCGGGCCAAACCCACAGCTACACCCCATCCGTGTAGACCCGACGCATCGTTTCCCCCCTCCAGGTGCTGGCGGCGGTGGTGTCCTTCAGGGGGGCCACACCCCGG
>NC_057813.1:729050886-729051991 GCF_018294505.1 Triticum aestivum
GCGGCGGCGCCGTCCTTGAGGGAGGCCACAACCCGGAGACGCTAGCCGCCTCTTCGGACATGCCACAACACCACGCCACATGTATGAGGGGCCGATGCGACGCTCCTGTGGCATTGCTACCCCCGCCCCCCTCGGGCCCCCGTCCCGCCTAACCCTGGAGCGGTTGACCACGAGATCTAGCCCTTTGACTTTCCACGGACGGGCTTCAAACAGTAGGCCTCTCCACCCGGTTGTATCAGGTCAGCACAGATGGACACCTGGGGGCAACATCCGGGCCAAACCCACAGCTACATCCCCTCTGTGTAGACCCGACGCATCCGTTTCCCCCTCCAGGTGCCGGCGGCGGCGCCGTCCGTGTGGGGGGCCACGCCCCGGAGAGGCGTGCCGGGCGTTTGCAACCGCCAAAACATACTCAGACTTGTGAGAAGCCGTGCACGCAAGATTGTCGGCATGCTAGCCCACGGAGGCCGCCGGCCACAGTCGTAGACATGTGAAGGGCAATCCGCATAGAGGGAAGTGTTCGGATACTTCTCCATCACCAAAAATTATGAAAAATTACCATCGCTCATATAGCACATGTGCCCATGTCGTGTAAAAAACTCATGATTTTATCGCGATCCGAGTATTTAATAATATTCATGCAGCACCGTTACCGCAGAACGTTTACTACTGTGTCATCGCCGTCCGTGAGGGGGGCACACCCCAGCGACGCGCGCTGCCTCTTCGGATATGCCACAACAGCACCCCGCATGTATGAGGGCCCGGTGCGACGCTCCGGTGGCATTGCTACCCCCTAGGGCCCCCGTCCCGCCTAACCCTGGAGCGGTTGACCACGAGATCTAGCCCTTTGACTTTCCACAGAAGGGCTTTAACCAGTGGACCTCTCCACCCGGTTGTGTCAGGTCAGCACAGAGGGATACCTGGAAGCAACATCCGGGCCAAACCCACAGCTACACCCCCTCCGTGTAGACCCGACGCATCGTTTCCCCCCTTCAGGTGCTGGCGGCGGCGGCGTCCTTGAGGGGGGCCACACCCCGGAGACGCTAGCCGCCTCTTCGGACATGCCACAACACCACCCCACATGTATGAGGGGCCGATGCGAAGC
>NC_057813.1:729052054-729052927 GCF_018294505.1 Triticum aestivum
GCCCCCTCGTGCCCCCGTCCCGCCTAACCCTGGAGCGGTTGACCACGAGATCTAGCCCTTTGACTTTCCACGAGAGGGCTTGAAACAGTGGACCTATCCACTCGGTTGTATCAGGTCAGCACAGAGAGACACCTGGGAGCAACATCTGGGCTAAACCCACAGCTACATCCCCTCCGTGTAGACCCGACGCGTCCGTTTCCCCCTCCAGGTGCCAGCGGCGGCGCCGTCCATGAGGGGGGCCACACCCTGGAGACGCGTGCCGGGCGTTTGCAACCGCCAAAACACACTCAGACTTGTGAGAAGCCGTGCACGCAAGATTGGCGGCATGCTAGCCCACGGAGGCCGCCGGCCACAGTCGTAGACATGTGAAGGCTAATCCGCATAGAGGGAAGTGTTCGGATACTTCTCCATCACCAAAAATTATGACAAATTACCATTGCTCCTACAGCACATGTGCCCACATCGTGTAAAAAGCTCATGATTTTATCGCGATCCGAGTATTTAATAATATTCACGTCGCACCGTTACCGTAGAACATCTACTACTGTGTCCTCGCCGTCCATGAGGGGGGCCACACCCCGGAGACGCGCGCCGCCTCTTCAGACATGCCACAACACCACCCCGCATGTATGAGGTGCCGGTGCGACGCTCTGGTGGTATTGCTACCCCCCAGGGCCCCCTTCCCGCCTAACCCTGGAGCGGTTGACCACGAGATCTAGCCCTTTTACTTTCGACGGAAGGGCTTTGACCAGTGGACCTCTCCAACCGGTTGTGTCAGGTCAGCACAGAGGGATACCTGGAAGCAACATCCGGGCCAAACCCACAGCTACACCCCCTCCATGTAGACCCGACGCATCCGTTTCCCCCCTCCAG
>NC_057813.1:729052980-729055000 GCF_018294505.1 Triticum aestivum
GGGGCCACACCCCGGAGACGCTAGTCGCCTCTTCGGACATGCCACAACACCACCCCACATGTATGAGGGGCCGATGCGATGCTCTGGTGGCATTGCGACCCCCGCCCCCCTCGGGCCTCCGTCCGGCCTAGCCCTGGAGCGGTTGACCACAAGATCTAGCCCTTTGACTTTCCACGGACGGGCTTCCAACAGTGGACCTCTCCACCCGGTTGTATCAGGTCAGCACAGAGGGACACCTAGGAGCAATATCCGGGCCAAACCCACAGCTACATCCCCTTCGCGTAGACCCGACGCGTCTGTTTCCCCCTCCAGGTGTCGGCGGCGGCGCCGTCCGTGAGGGGGGCCACGCCCCAGAGACGCGTGCCGGGCGTTTGCAACCGCCACAACACACTCAGACTTGTGAGAAGCCGTGCACGCAAGATTGGCGGCATGCTAGCCCACGGAGGCCGCCGGCCACAATCGTACACATGTGAAGGGCAATCCGCATAGAGGGAAGTGTTCGGATACTTCTCCATCACCAAAAATTATGAAAAATTACCATCGCTCCTATAACACATGTGCCCACGTCGTGTAAAAAACTCATGTTTTTATCGCGATCCGAGTATTTAATAATATTCACGCTGCACCATTACCGCAAAACGTCTACTACTGTGTCATCGCCGTCCGTGTGGGGGGCCACACCCCGGAGACGCGCGCCGCCTCTTCGGACATGCCACAACACTATCCCGCATGTGTCAGGGGCCGGTGCGACGCTCAGGTGGCATTGCTACCCCCAGGGCCCCCGTCCCGCCTAACCCTGGAGTGGTTGACCACGAGATCTAGCCCTTTGACTTTCTACGGAAGGGCTTTGACCAGTGGACCTCTCCACCCGGTTGTGTCAGGTCAGCACAGAGGGACACCTGGAAGAAACATCCGGGCCAAACCCACAGCTACACCCCATCCGTGTAGACCTGACGCATCTGTTTCCCCCTCTAGTTGCCGGCGGCGGCGCCGTCCTTGAGGGAGGCCACACCCCGGAGACGCTAGCCGCCTCTTCGGACATGCCACAACACCATCCCACATGTATGAGGGGCCGATGCGATGCTCCGGTGGCATTCCTACCCCCCGCCCCCCTTGGGCCCCCGTCCCGCCTAACCCTGGAGAGGTTGACCACGAGATCTAGCCCTTTGACTTTCCACGGACGGGCTTCAAACAGTGGACCTCTCCACCCGGTTGTATCTGGTCAGCACAGAGGGACACCTGGGAGCAACATCCGGGCCAAACCCACAGCTACATCCCCTCCGAGTAGACCCGACGCGTCCGTTTCCCCCTCCAGGTGCCGGCGGCGGCGCCGTCCGTGAGGGGAGCCATGCCCCGGAGACGCGTGCCGCACGTTTGCAACCGCCACAACACATTCAGACTTGCTAGCCCACGGAGGCCGCCGGCCAGAGTCATAGACATGTGAAGGGCAATCCGCATAGAGGGAAGTGTTCGGATACTTCTCAATCACCAAAAATTATGAAAAATTACCATCGCTCCTATAGCACATGTGCCCATGTCGTGTAAAAAACTCAGGATTTTATCGCTATCCGAGTATTTAATAATATTCACGCCGCACCGTTACCGCAGAACGTCTACTACTGTGTCATCGCCGTCCGTGAGGGGGGCCACATCCCGGAGACGCGCTGCGCCTCTTCAGACATGCCACAACACCACCCCGCATGTATGAGGGGCCGGTGCGACGCTCCGGTGGCATTGCTACCCCCCAGGGCCCCCATCCCGCCTAACCCTGGAGCGGTTGACCACGATATCTAGCCCTTTGACTTTCCACGGAAGGGCTTTGACCAGTGGACCTTTCCACCCGGTTGTGTCAGCTAAGCACAGAGGGACACATGTAAGCAACATCCGAGCTAAACCCACAGCTACACCCCCTCCGTGTAGACCCGACGCATCCGTTTCCCCCTTCCAGGTGACGGCGGCGACGCCATCCGTGAGGGGGGCCACACCCCGGAGACGCGTGCCGCCTCTTCGGACATGCCAC
>NC_057813.1:729055182-729056065 GCF_018294505.1 Triticum aestivum
CTCGGCCCCCGTCCCGCCTAACGCTGGAGCGGTTGACCACAAGATCTAGCCCTTTGACTTTCCACGGACGGGCTTCCAACAGTGGACCTCTCCACCCGGTTGTATCAGGTCAGCACAGAGGGACACCTGGGAGCAACATCCGGGCCAAACCCACAGCTACATCCCCTCCGTGTAAACCCGGCGCGTCCGTTGCCCCCCTCCAGGTGCCGGCGGCGGCGCCGTCCGTGAGGGGGGCCATGGCCCGGGGACGCGTGCCGGGCGTTCGCAACCGCCACAACACTCTCAGACTTGTGAGAAGCCGCGCACGCAAGATTGGCGGCATGCTAGCCCACGGAGGCCGCCGGCCACAGTCGTAGACATGCGAAGGGCCGTCCGCGTAGAGGGAAGTGTTCGGATACTTCTCCATCATCAAAAATTATGAAAAATTACCATCGCTCCTATAGCACATGTGCCCACGTCGTGTAAAAAACTCATGATTTTATTGTGATCCAAGTATTTAATAATATTCACGGCGCACCGTTACCGCAAAACGTCTACTACTGTGTCATCGCCGTCCGTGAGGGGGGCCACACCCCGGAGACGCGCGCCGCCTCTTCGGACATGCCACAACACCACCCCGCATGTATGAGGGGCCGGTGCGAGCTCCGGTGGCATTGCTACCCTCCAGGGCTGCCGTCCCGCCTACCCTGGAGTGGTTGACCACGAGATCTAGCCCTTTGACTTTCCATGGAAGGGCTTTGACCAGTGGACCTCTCCACCCGGTTGTGTCAGGTCAGCACAGAGGGACACCTGGAACCAACATCCGGGCCAAACCCACAGCTACACCCCATCCGTGTAGACCCGATGCATCTGTTTCCCCCTTCCAGGTGCCGGTGGCGGCGCC
>NC_057813.1:729056402-729057469 GCF_018294505.1 Triticum aestivum
GGGGCCGATGCGACGCTCCGGTGGCATTGCTACCCCCCACCCCCCTCGGGCCCCGTCACGGCTAACCCTGGAGCGGTTGACCACGAGATCCAGCCCTTTGACTTTCCACGGACGGGCTTGAAACAGTGGACCTCTCCACCCGGTTGTATCAGGTCAGCATAGAGGGACACCTGGGAGCAACATCCGGGCCAAACCCACAGCTACATCCCCTCCGTGTAGACCCGACGCGTCCGTTTCCCCCTCCAGGTGCCAGCGGCGGCGCCGTCCATGAGGGGGGCCACACCCTGGAGACGCGTGCCGGGCGTTTGCAACCGCCAAAACACTCTCAGACTTGTGAGAAGCCGTGCACTCAAGATTGGCGGCATGCTAGCCCACGGAGGCCGCCGGCCATAGTCGTAGACATGTGAAGGGCAATCCGCATAGAGGGAAGTGTTTGGATACTTATCCATCACCAAAAATTATGAAAAATTACCATTGCTCCAATAGCACATGTGCCCATGTTGTGTAAAAAACTCAAGATTTTATCGCGATTCGAGTATTTAATAATATTCACGCCGCACCGTTACCGCGGAACGTCTACTACTGTGTTATCGCCGTCTGTGAGGGGGACCACACCCCGGAGACGCGCGCCGCCTCTTCGGACATACCACAACACCACCCCGCATGTATGAGGGCCCGGTGTGACGCTCCGGTGGCATTGCTACCCCCCTAGGGCCCCTTCCCGCCTAACCCTGGAGCGGTTGACCACGGATCTAGCCCTTTGACTTTCCACGGAAGGGCTTTGACCAGTGGACCTCTCCACCCGGTTGTGTCAGGTCAGCTCAGAGGGACACCTGGAAGCAACATCCGGGCCAAACCCACAGCTACACCCCATCCGTGTAGACCCGACGCATCGTTTCCCCCCTCCAGGTGCTGGCGGCGGCGTCGTCCTTGAGGGGGGCCACACCCTAGAGACGCTAGCCGCCTCTTCGGACATGCCACAACACCACCCCACATGTATGAGGGGCCGATACGAAGCTCTGGTGGCATTGCTACCAACCGCCCCCCTCGTGCCCCCGTCCCGCCTA
>NC_057813.1:729057891-729058757 GCF_018294505.1 Triticum aestivum
AGGGAGGCCACAACCCGGAGACGCTAGCCGCCTCTTCGGACATGCCACAACACCACGCCACATGTATGAGGGGCCGATGCGACGCTCCTGTGGCATTGCTACCCCCGCCCCCCTCGGGCCCCCGTCCCGCCTAACCCTGGAGCGGTAGGCCACGAGATCTAGCCCTTTGACTTTCCACGGACGGGCTTCAAACAGTAGGCCTCTCCACCCGGTTGTATCAGGTCAGCACAGATGGACACCTGGGGGCAACATCCGGGCCAAACCCACAGCTACATCCCCTCTGTGTAGACCCAACGCGTCCGTTTCCCCCTCCAGGTGCCGGCGGCGGCGCCGTCCGTGTGGGGGCCACGCCCCGGAGAGGCGTGCCGGGTGTTTGCAACCGCCAAAACACACTCAGACTTGTGAGAAGCCGTGCACGCAAGATTGTCGGCATGCTAGCCCACGGAGGCCGCCGGCCACAGTCGTAGACATGTGAAGGGCAATCCGCATAGAGGGAAGTGTTCGGATACTTCTCCATCACCAAAAATTATGAAAAATTACCATCGCTCATATAGCACATGTGCCCATGTCGTGTAAAAAACTCATGATTTTATCGCGATCCGAGTATTTAATAATATTCATGCAGCACCGTTACCGCAGAACGTTTACTACTGTGTCATCGCCGTCCGTGAGGGGGGGGGGGGCACACCCCAGCGACGCGCGCTGCCTCTTCGGATATGCCACAACAGCACCCCGCATGTATGAGGGCCCGGTGCGACGCTCCGGTGGCATTGCTACCCCCTAGGGCCCCCGTCCCGCCTAACCCTGGAGCGGTTGACCACGAGATCTAGCCCTTTGACTTTCCACGGAAGGGCTTTGACCAGTGG
>NC_057813.1:729059108-729072183 GCF_018294505.1 Triticum aestivum
CAACACCACCCCGTATGTATGAGGGGCCGGTGCGATGCTCCGGTGGCATTGCTACCCCCAGGGCCCCCGTCCCGTAACCCTAGAGTGGTTGACCACGAGATCTAGCCCTTTGACTTTCCATGGAAGGGCTTTGACCAGTGGACCTCTCCACCCGGTTGTGTCAGGTCAGCACAGAGGGACACCTGGAAGCAACATCCGGGCCAAACCCACAGCTACACCCCATCCGTGTAGACCCGACACATCTGTTTCCCCCCTCCAGGTGCTGGCGGCGGCGCCGTCCTTGAGGGAGGCCACACCCCGGAGACGCTAGCCGCCTCTTCGGACATGCCATAACACCTTGCCACATGTATGAGGGGCCGATGCGACGCTCCTGTGGCATTGCTACTGAAAGGACATGTGGTGCCCCCATGTATTTTATTTGGCATGCTTTCTTTCTTTGACTCAATATATGGGAGAAACCCCACCTAATCTCAATTTGGATGAGATGCGCATGATATTCATTTTCATATCTATATGCACATATTTATGTGGAGTTTGTCCTATGTATTGGTGTTTCTAACTATTTGGTCTCGATGAGTTTCGGTACCGTTTAGTTTGTGTTGTTCTTATAGGAACAGTTGGAGATGCATTGGATGCTCGGCTCACTCACAAGGAAGGTGTTGTCACCATGTGCATATTGGAGTCAAGCTAGGATGATCATTGAACTACTATCTACCTTCAATTGGTATCTACTACATCCTTCCAATGGTATCTCGGTAATAAGTATCATCATCTACTACATGCACACATTACTTGCATCAACCTTGTGTAGGTTGTATCATGGAATGTATTTCATTCTTTCTTGTGATACTTGTTTCCTTTCTCAAAGCATCTCAACGATGATCTCATGTTGCTAGTTGTGATTTCTTTGATGTTCATGCATTAGGAATTCATTTATATACAATAAGACCATATCTAGCCAAGTGCTATGCTTTCAAGCAAATATCTTATTGGTATATTTATGACTTCCTTGTGGATATCTTGTTCCTTCATGTTGTAACTATTTCGGGTGTACATCCCTCTTTGTAGATATATATCATCATGATTTTGTCTACCTAGAACCTTATACACTTGAGAGAAACTACATCTCTAGTTGATATCATTTCTTTCACGTCCACCTTGTCTTTCTTATGTTATTTCTTTGGTGGCTCCGTGAAAGCTTTTGCCTTGAGTGAGTGTCCTCTATCGTTGCATCTTGTTGCACTCTTGTGTGGTGAAGATTATTTTCCTCTTGCTTATCTTTACGAGGCTTTTGCCATCTTAATTGGTACCCCTCATCTTGATGAGCCTCTCATCGTCTATCTTCACCACGGGTTGTCACAAGCATAGGTTCTCTATTTTCTTATTAGTAAGCTTGTGAACCCATTTGCTAGTTGTATGTGAGAATGAAAGGCTTTGCACCGTGTATCTCATTCATTCGAGACTATGTTGATGCTTATGCTCATCCGTATATTAGTCTTCTCATGTGCTTTGCCATGACTCACACACATCATTTTGGTTGAGCCTATTCTTAAGTTGCCTCTTTTACAATGTTGCTCAACCATGTGCTTGTTGCAAGCGCTAGGCTTAGTTTCCTATATGCTCTCTTGCACTTGTTGTTAGTTTCTGTTGACTTTGGGGGAGCTATGATCCTATTTTGTGCACTTTGTATCCAAATACAAAAATTCTTGATGTGCACAAATCATGGGGAGCTTCTCTAGTTTCTTTAGAACAATCCTCTGCTCATATCATAATATCTTTTTCATGTGGCTCGTAGGATCTTTGGTCTAGTTGGTTCAGTTGATATCTTTTGATAGCTTGCTTCAATTGGTATCTTTTGATTGCTTGATTGCTTGTTTTTCTCTTTGTTATGTCTTTGTGGCATATCATTCTTTTGCAATCTTGGTGCCTCAATATAGTTGGTCTTCCTCCAAGTATTACCTTTGGATATGTGTATGGCATTCCACTCTCTTGTTGAGAAATACACAACTTTTGGAGGAACACCTTTTATATTGGTCTTCTTAGCTTTTCGCCCATTTTAGCAATCGATGCCAACGGGGGAGAAGTTTCATAGAGTTTTATGGAGAAGTCTTCAGAGTTTTCTCCTTGCTTTGGTTTTGTTCCTAAGCATTTGCATCTCATACACATGCATTATTGGTTGTTGCATTGCATGGTGATGCATAATTCCTTATATAAACTCTCTTGAAAGTGATTGTCATCAATTACCAAAATGGGGGAGATTGAAAGGACATGCGGTGCCCCCATGTGTGGTTTTGGTAATTGATGACATTCTCTATGGACTAATGGTTGCATTGAGTTATATTTGAAGGATTTGTCCATAGGCATTTCTTGAATTCCATGTGTTGGTTTCAAGGAGTTTATGTGTTGACCAAGGTGCTATTAAGGAATTATCCAAAGATTGGTCATGTGAGTGGACATGCGGTGCCCCCATGTGTGGTTTTGGAGTTTATGTGTTGACCAAGGTGCTATTAAGGAATTATCCAAAGATTGGTCATGTGAGTGTTGAGTTTATTGCAAGCATGTCTTGAAGAAGAAGATTGTGTGAGCATTCATGTTTACCTTCAAGACATCATCCAAACGAATAGAGTTGGAAAGATTCAAGGTTGATCAAGACTAAGTCAAGAGTGAATCAAGTTGATCAACTCACAAAGCGTAGAAGATGTACCAAGAGGGATCAAGTGATCCCATGGTATGGTAAGCATTATCCATTGCACTTTGTGTACTAACCCATGGTCTATGTGAGAGTCTATGTGGGGTTAGGTACGTGTCCATGGGCTTGCGTCAAGAGGAAGATATCATACAACCGATGGAAAGGATGACATCAAGTGGTGATCGTCATCAAGATTGCCGTGTGCAAGTTGAAGTGGAGCATCACAAAGAGATCAAGTGCTTGAAGCTTGCCATCCATTGTGGTGTCAATGGACTTGTGAAGATGTGCCGAAGAGTGGCTCACCCATAGTGGAGTATGGGGGAGCAATCATCTAGTCTCCATCGACCCAACACAATCAAGAAAGGTGGTCCATCTTGAGGAGGACAAGATTGTCATCATCTAGCTCAAGTGGATCATGTGCAAGGCAAAGGTTTGCCCTTGATAGGTTTTCTATTTTACCGGTCTCATGGTGGTAGTTGGGAGACCGGGTTATAGGATCGATAGCCGTACTATCATGGGGGGCTCTCAAGTGAGTAGCTTGATCGTATCGTTCGTCGAGAGCTCAAACCATTACATCCTTGCATCATGTTTCTTAGTTCTTGTTTGGTTCTCTTTGTGAGTCTTAGAGCTTATGGTCATCTTTATGACAAGCTTGAGTTCATCAAAAACGGAGTTTGCATGCGTCTTCTATGATGTTTTCGGTGTTGGAGGTTTTACCGGTCTTTTCCAAGCAAGGGTTCTCACCATTTTATTTTGGGACTTTTCTCATTTGCTTATTATTGGTATTTCTCTCAAGATTGTGTTAGCCCTTGTCCCTAGATTTCCAACAAACTTGGTTTCGTCGAATTCGGAGTCCGAATGCAGAAGTTATGGTAGTTTTGGTGTTCTGAAAAGGCTGCAGCGGTACTACCGCGGGTAGGAGCGGAAGTACTTTTTTACTACCGCCCTTGGGAGCGGTACTACCGCTCTTGGGAGCGGTACTACCGCTTGGAGCAGTACTACCGCGGCTACTTCCGTGGCTACTTCCGCTTGGGACCAAAAACTCGTCACAAGTCCAGCGGTGGTAGGCACGGATGTAATTTTTTAGTACCACTCGCAAGCAGTAGTACCGCTACCCCTAGCAGTAGTACCGTGATGCCGAGCGGTACTACCGCTCGGTGCGGGCTGTGAGCATAACGGTTGGATTTTTCCCCACCTATAAAAGGGGGTCTTCTTCCCCATTGAACCTTATCCTTTGGGCTCGTGTTATTCCCCCATTGTTGACCTTCTTCGAGCTTGCTAACTCTCAATCCCTCCATGGATTCTTGCTAGTTTTTGAGGGAAAAGAGAGAGGAGATCTAGATCCACATTTCCACCAATCACTTTCTCCTCTATGTGAGGGGAACCCCTTGGATCTAGATCTTGAAGTTCTTGGTGTTCTCCTTCTTGTTCTTCCTCTCATTTTCTTCCCTACCATTAGTTGCTTCAGTGGGATTTGAGAGAGAAGGACTTGGGCACTCCGTGTGCCCTTGCCATTGCATTTGGTGCATCGTTTTGAGTTCTCCACGGTGATACGTGGAAGTTACAAGTTGAGAAGCTTATTACTCTTGGGTGCTTGGTGCCCTTGAGGTTGTTCCTCTTGGGTGCTTGGGCGCCCTAGACGGTTGGTGGTGTTCGAAGCTCAATCATTGTGGTGTAAAGCTCCGGGCAAGCGTTGGGGTCTCCAATTAGGTTGTGGAGATCGTCTCGAGCAATTTGACGGGTACCGGTGACCGCCCCCAAGGGTTGCCAAAGTGTACGGGTTCGGTGACCGCCCCCAAGGGTTGCCATTTGTACGGGTTCGGTGACCGCCCTCAAGGGTCCCTTAGTGGAATCACGACATCTTGCATTGTGCGAGGGCGTGAGGAGATTACGGTGGCCCTAGTGGCTTCTTGGGGAGCATTGTGCCTCCACACCGCTCCAAACGGAGATTAGCATCCGCAAGGGTGTGAACTTCGGGATACATCGTCATCTCCGCGTGCCTCGGTTATCTCTTATCCGAGCCCTTTACTTATGCACTTTACTTTGTGATAGCCATATTGTTTCTTGTCATATATCTTGCTATCACCTAAGTAGTTTTTCTTGCTTAGCATAAGTTGTTGGTGCACATAGGTGAGCCTAGTTGTTGCAGGTTTTGTGCTTGATAAATTAACCGCTAGGTTTATTCCGCATTTGTTCAAGCCTCAACCGTAATTATTTTAAAGCGCCTATTCCCCCCCCCCTCTAGGCGACTTCCACGATCTTTCAATTGGTATCAGAGCCTCGTCTCTCTTTGTTGGGCTTAACCGCCTAGAGAGTAAAGATGTAGACTAGGGGTTTAGGATTCTCTGACACTCTTAGTTTAGATGGCACAAATTTTGATGTTTGGGTAATTCGCATGCTTAATCTCTTTAGGGTCATGGACCCAAATTTAGAGCGAATTGTAGTTATGGGTTTTTCTCCTCCAAAGGATCCCCAAAGGTTATCTTTAGAGGATGAGAAAAACTCTTATCTCAATGCTCAAGCTTCTAATGTTCTTTTCGATGCTTTGAGCAATGTAGTTATATTTCAACTCATGCCGTTCCGAGATGCTCATGAGTTGTGGAAGAAGCTTCAAGTTAAATATGGTGTGTCCAAGATTTGTAGGGATGATTGTTCTCCCTCCACCTCCGGCCGTATAGTCTTCTCAACTTCTTCTACTTCACCTACATGTGGTTTGCCACAAGGTAATGATATGGTGAGTAGTGTCGGTCATTGCAATGATGATAGTGTGCTTTTTGTGGATGATTCTTCATCACTATATTATTGCAATGCTCCGTCTTTGGGCCTTAGCACTTCGAGCACTCCAAATGTTTCACTTGCTTGTGTTGATAGTCCTTGCATATCATGTAGAAATTGCTTGACTAAATCTCATGATGATATGCTTGCTATATCTTGTTGCCATGATAAAAATGCATGTATTTCCTCGAGTTGTTGTGCTAACAATGTAGTTGAAACCCAACACTCCATGGAACAAGATGTGGTCTTGAATGGTGCTTCAAGGGATCTTATATCATCATCTACTGCATTTTGCCTTATGGCCAAGGCTTCAAAGGTATCTCCCACTTTTAATCCCGATATATCTTGTGATGATATTGATGATGGCAAGAGTGATGATGATGTTGATTATGATGAAGAGAGTGATGATGTTGCCTCCTTAAAAATTAAGGGGGAAATGATTTTTAAAGCTCTTCTTAAGAATAAAATTGCTCGTTCCAACTTCATGGAAATCATGTCTATTGCTATTGAGGGCAAGAAATATATTGATGAGTTGGAATCTCGTCTTGAGGAGCATGAGGTCACCATTGATAAAATGGAAGGTCATGAGCGTGATTACGCTAATGAGATTGTGGACCTCTCTCAAGCTCTTGAACTTGAACAAACCACCAAGGAATCTCTTGAGGAGACTTTTGCTCTAGAATTATCTAGAGTGAGGGAATCTCGTGATAGAGCTCTTGAGGTGGCCAATGATTTTGAAACTAAAAATGAGGAGCTTGAAGTTGTGCATGCTAAACTCCTTGAGGACTTTGAGCACCTCGAAAATGGCTCAAGGGTCATTAAGAGTGAGCTCATCAAAATCACCGAGTCTCATGCTCAACTTAAAGCTTCATATTCAAAAGAGCTTGCCAAGTTGTCTTCTCCTCTTGTTGCTGATGATGATGCTTGTGCTACTAACTCTATCTCTTGTGAAGCATCCATTTTGATGGAGAATGTTGAGCTACTGGCTCAACTTGAGTTGCTATCTAGCAATTATGGGAAATTGGAAGAAAGCCATGAAAAGCTCTCAAGCTCTCATGACTATCTTATAGAATCCCATAATGTGCTAAAGATAGCTCATGAGGCCATGCTTGCTAAGGTAACATCTAGTGAGCCTCATGTGGATACTAGCTCTACTTCTAGTCAAAATGCTATATTGATATGTGCTAGTCCTTGTAATTCATCTACTCACAATGTTGGTACATCTTGTGATGAATTGCTTTCCTTGCCTTGTTGCTCTAACAATGAAGCTTATACTTCCTCTAGTACTTGTATTGAGACTAACCATGTAGAGGAAATCAAAGAGCTCAAGGCCCAAGTCACTTCTTTGAAGAAAGACTTGGAAAAGAGTCATGAAGGGAAATCCACACTCAACAATATCTTGAGTGTGCAAAAATCCCCCAATGACAAAGGTGGACTTGGATTCAACTCCAATAAGAAGAAGAAGTCCAAGATGAACAAAAAGAAGGGCCAAGAACAAGTCAAGAAATCGTCCAAGATTGTTTGCTTCAAGTGCAAAGTAGAAGGGCATCATGTTAGATCTTGCCCATTGAAGAAGAAGGCCATTAGTGTCAAGCAACAAGGGAAGAGGGCACAAGTTCAATATCATGCTCAACCTCAAGTTGAAGAAAGGCCACTTCCCAAGAAGACTCAAGTTAATGCTTCTCTTGTTGAGAAATCAAGTAGAAGAAAGTGAAGAGTAGACGTTGCTACTTATGTCGTGAGAAGGGCCACGTCGCTTCTTCATGCACTAGTGGTAACTTATCCAACCCAATTATTATTGATGATGTCTATTCTCTTGGGAAGGATAAGGTTGGCAATGTGTTTGCCAAGTTTGTTGGTACTCAAAGTGGTGTCAAGAAAAGAACCATTTGGGTGGCCAAGCCTATTGTGACTAACCTCTTAGGACCCAACTTGGTTGGGGACCAACTAGCTCAAACTTGATCAATAGGTGTTGTTGGAGGTCATTGGAGACTTGGCTACATTATGAAGATTTAAGGGGTCCTCATCATTCATATTGTGTCAAGCCAAGTCATTCGGATTATCTTTCTATCATATATCCAATGTTCCTCCTTGTGGTAACTCGTGCTTAAATTGCTTACATTAAAAGTTACTTGTCCCTTAGCATGTTGTGGTTTTGTATCTTGCATGTGCTTGTATATGTTGTGCTTCCAAATTGCTTATCTTGAGAAATCAAGTATGTGCATGTTGGTTTGCACATCATGTACATGTGTGTTGTGTGTTGAGCCTTTTTGCATCTTGTTTATTTCTTAGTTGGCTCTTGTGAGAGATTAATGGAATATCCCATTATGGGGGAGTGATGTGCTTTGTGCACCTCACAATCCTATAAATGTGTGTACATGAGTAATACCATCTAGTATTGATATTTCAAGATTATCTAGTCTCTAGGTGGTATATCTCTCATGAGAAATTCAAATTCTAAATTGTCCATTAATTATCTCTTGCTGGATCCTTTTAATTGCCTCTTGTCTATCTTTAATTGGTATCACATTATGGGGGAGTAATATGCTATGTGTGTATTACTAGCCTAGAAAATGTGTACATTTGAGATATTGTCACCTAGAATTGATATTGTAAATTATCTTGTTCCTAGGTGGCATGATAGCTCTACAAGTTGCAATTTGCTTGTGTTTGGTGTGAAGATGATGTCGGATATCCTTGCTATCTACCACCGGGAATTATTTCCAAATACTTCTTGTCTTTTGACAATTGGTACTCACTTATGTGTGGTAGAATTTATTGATCATCTTTACATTGGATTTTATTTTTATTTGCCTTTTCTCTTGCCAAGGTTTGTGTCAACTCCCGTTGTCTTCACTACCACTTGTGGATCTTGTTTGTTTCTCGTTATTGTCTAGTGCTTTCTAGATATAGTGAAAGTGGTGATCCCACCTTGTGCATTTTGTATAGAAATGCAAATCCTATATAATGCACAACTCGTGGGGGAGCTATCCTATTTTCTTTAGAACACTCTTCTTGTGATCCTTATCAAGTGTGTGTTGGTGGAAGGCAAGCCGTTTTTGTTTTGGTACTTTCTGCCATCATGAAACTTTGTAGAGAGCTTGGTTTGTTTGGAACCATCCTCTCTTTTGGGAGTTTGATATCTTTTATTTTGAGTGTATCAATGGATATCTCATTCCTTGATGTATCTTTTATGGATATCCTCCAAGTGACGTTTTATTCATTTGGTATCCTTTTCACTTGGCATTTCTTTGTCTTTTGGTTTTGGGTTTTGAAGTCTTGAGCATGCATGTTTTCTTCATGTATTTTATTTGGCATGCTTTCTTTCTTTGACTCAATATATGGGAGAAACCCCACCTAGTCTCAATTTGGATGAGATGCGCATGATATTCATTTTCATATCTATATGCACATATTTATGTGGAGTTTGTCCTATGTATTGGTGTTTCTAACTATTTGGTCCCGATGAGTTTGGGTACCGTTTAGTTTGTGTTGTTCTTATAGGAACAGTTGGATATGCATTGGATGCTCGGCTCACTCACAAGGAAGGTGTTGTCACCATGTGCATATTGGAGTCAAGCTAGGATGATCATTGAACTACTATGTACCTTCAATTGGTATCTACTACATCCTTCCAATGGTATCTCGGTAATAAGTATCATCATCTACTACATGCACACATTACTTGCATCAACCTTGTGTAGGTTGTATCATGGAATGTATTTCATTCTTTCTTGTGATACTTGTTTCCTTTCTCAAAGCATCTCAACGATGATCTCATGTTGCTAGTTGTGATTTCTTTGATGTTCATGCGTTAGGAATTCATTTATATACAATAAGACCATATCTAGCCAAGTGCTATGCTTTCAAGCAAATATCTTATTGGTATATTTATGACTTCCTTGTGGATATCTTGTTCCTTCATGTTGTAACTATTTCGGGTGTACATCCCTCTTTGTAGATATATATCATCATGATTTTGTCTACCTAGAACCTTATACACTTGAGAGAAATTACATCTCTAGTTGATATCATTTCTTTCACGTCCACCTTGTCTTTCTTATGTTATTTCTTTGGTGGCTCCGTGAAAGCTTTTGCCTTGAGTGAGTGTCATCTATCGTTGCATCTTGTTTCACTCTTGTGTGGTGAAGATTATTTTCCTCTTGCTTATCTTTACGAGGCTTTTGCTATCTTAATTGGTACCCCTCATCTTGATGAGCCTCTCATCGTCTATCTTCACCACGGGTTGTCACAAGCATAGGTTCTCTATTTTCTTATTAGTAAGCTTGTGAACCCATTTGCTAGTTGTGTGTGAGAATGAAAGGCTTTGCACCGTGTATCTCATTCATTCGAGACTATGTTGATGCTTATGCTCATCCGTATATTAGTCTTCTCATGTGCTTTGCCATGACTCACACACATCATTTTGGTTGAGCCTATTCTTAAGTTGCCTCTTTTACAATGTTGCTCAACCATGTGCTTGTTGCAAGCGCTAGGCTTAGTTTCCTATATGATCTCTTGCACTTGTTGTTAGTTTCTGTTGACTTTGGGGGAGCTATGATCCTATTTTGTGCACTTTGTATCCAAATACAAAAATTCTTGATGTGCACAAATCATGGGGAGCTTCTCTAGTTTCTTTAGAACAATCCTCTGCTCATATCATAATACCTTTTTCATGTGGCTCGTAGGATCTTTGGTCTAGTTGGTTCAGTTGATATCTTTTGATAGCTTGCTTCAATTGGTATCTTTTATTTGCTTGATTGCTTGTTTCTCTCTTTGTTATGTCTTTATGGCATATCATTCTTTTGCAATCTTGGTGCCTTAATATAGTTGGTCTTCCTCCAAGTATTACCTTTGGATATGTGTATGGCATTCCACTCTCTTGTTGAGAAATACACAACTTTTGGAGGAACACCTTTTATATTGGTCTTCTTAGCTTTTCGCCCATTTTGGCAATCGATGCCAACGGGGGAGAAGTTTCATAGAGTTTTATGGAGAAGTCTTCAGAGTTTTCTCCTTGCTTTGGTTTTGTTCCTAAGCATTTGCATCTCATACACATGCATTATTGGTTGTTGCATTGCATGGTGATGCATAATTCCTTATATAAACTCTCTTGAAAGTGATTGTCATCAATTACCAAAATGGGGGAGATTGAAAGGACATGCGGTGCCCCCATGTGTGGTTTTGGTAATTGATGACATTCTCTATGGACTAATGGTTGCATTGAGTTATATTTGAAGGATTTGTCCATAGGCATTTCTTGAAGTCCATGTGTTGGTTTCAAGGAGTTTATGTGTTGACCAAGGTGCTATTAAGGAATTATCCAAAGATTGGTCATGTGAGTGGACATGCGGTGCCCCCATGTGTGGTTTTGGAGTTTATGTGTTGACCAAGGTGCTATTAAGGAATTATCCAAAGATTGGTCATGTGAGTGTTGAGTTTATTGCAAGCATGTCTTGAAGAAGAAGATTGTGTGAGCATTCATGTTTACCTTCAAGACATCATCCAAAGGAATAGAGTTGGAAAGATTCAAGGTTGATCAAGACTAAGTCAATAGTGAATCAAGTTGATCAACTCACAAAGCGTAGAAGATGTACCGAGAGGGATCAAGTGATCCCATGGTATGGTAAGCATTATCCATTGCACTTTGTGTACTAACCCATGGTCTATGTGAGAGTCTATGTGGGGTTAGGTACGTGTCCATGGGCTTGCGTCAAGAGGAAGATATCATACAACCCATGGAAAGGATGACATCAAGTGGTGATCATCATCAAGATTGCCGTGTGCAAGTTCAAGTGGAGCATCACAAAGAGATCAAGTGCTTGAAGCTTGCCATCCATTGTGGTGTCAATGGACTTGTGAAGATGTGCCGAAGAGTGGCTCACCCATAGTGGAGTATGGGGGAGCAATCATCTAGTCTCCATCGACCCAACACAATCAAGAAAGGTGGTCCATCTTGAGGAGGACAAGATCGTCATCATCTAGCTCAAGTGGATCATGTGCAAGGCAAAGGTTTGCCCTTGATAGATTTTCTATTTTACCGGTCTCATGGTGGTAGTTGGGAGACCGGGTTATAGGATCGATAGCCGTACTATCAAGGGGGGCTCTCAAGTGAGTAGCTTGATCGTATCGTTCGTCGAGAGCTCAAACCATTACATCCTTGCATCATGTTTCTTAGTTCTTGTTTGGTTCTCTTTGTGAGTCTTAGAGCTTATGGTCATCTTTATGACAAGCTTGAGTTCATCGAAAACGGAGTTTGCATGCGTCTTCTATGATGTTTTCGGTGTTGGAGGTTTTACCGGTCTTTTTCGAGGAAGGGTTCTCACCATTTTCTTTTGAGCCTTTTCTAATTTGCTTATTATTGGTATATCTCTCAAGATTGTGTTAGCCCTTGTCCCTAGCTTTCCAACAAACTTTGTTTCGTCGAATTCGGAGTCCGACCGCAGAAGTTATGGTAGTTTTGGTGTTCTGAAAAGGCTGCAGCGGTACTACCGCGGGTAGGAGCGGAAGTACTTTTTTACTACCGCCCTTGGGAGCGGTACTTCCGCTCTTGGGAGCGGTACTACCGCTTGGAGCAGTACTACCGCGGCTACTTCCGTGGCTACTTCCGCTCGGGACCAAAAACTTGTCACAAGTCCAGCGGTGGTAGGCACGGATGTAATTTTTTAGTACCGCATTTCCACCAATCACTTTCGCTCGGGAAAAGAGAGAGGAGATCTAGATCCACATTTCCACCAATCACTTTCTCCTCTATATGAGGGGAACCCCTTGGATCTAGATCTTGGAGTTCTTGGTGTTCTCCTTCTTGATCTTCCTCTCATTTTCTTCCCTAGCATTAGTTGCTTCGGTGGGATTTGAGAGAGAAGGACTTGGGCACTCCGTGTGCCCTTGCCATTGCATTTGGTGCATCAGTTTGAGTTCTCCACGGTGATACGTGGAAGTTACAAGTTGAGAAGCTTATTACTCTTGGGTGCTTGGTGCCCTTGAGCTTGTTCCTCTTGGGTGCTTGGGCGCCCTAGATGGTTGGTGGTGTTCGAAGCTCAATCATTATGGTGTAAAGCTCCGGGCAAGCGTCGGGGTCTCCAATTAGGTTGTGGAGATCGCCCCGAGCAATTTGACGGGTACCGGTGACCGCCCCCAAGGGTTGCCAAAGTGTACGGGTTCGGTGACCGCCCCCAAGGGTTGCCATTTGTACGGGTTCGGTGACCGCCCTCAAGGGTCCCTTAGTGGAATCACGGCATCTTGCATTGTGCGAGGGCGTGAGGAGATTACGGTGGCCCTAGTGGCTTCTTGGGGAGCATTGTGCCTCCACACCGCTCCAAAGGGAGATTAGCATCCGCAAGGGTGTGAACTTCGGGATACATCGTCATCTCCGCGTGCCTCGGTTATCTCTTATCCGAGCCCTTTACTTTTGCACTTTACTTTGTGATAGCCATATTGTTTCTTGTCATATATCTTGCTATCACCTAAGTAGTTTTTCTTGCTTAGCATAAGTTGTTGGTGCACATAGGTGAGCCTAGTTGTTGTAGGTTTTGTGCTTGACAAATTAACCGCTAGGTTTATTCCGCATTTGTTCAAGCCTCAACCGTAATTATTTTAAAGCGCCTATTC
>NC_057813.1:729072419-729085734 GCF_018294505.1 Triticum aestivum
AGCTACCCCCCGCCCCCCTCGCGCCCCGTCCCGCCTAACCCTGGAGCGGTTGACCACGAGATCTAGCCCTTTAACTTTCCACGGACGGGCAAACAGTGGACCTCTCCACCGGGTTGTATCAGGTCAGCACAGAGGGACACCTGGGCCAAACCCACATCTACATCCCCTACGTGTAGACCCGACACGTCGGTTTCCCCCTCCAAGTGCTGGCGGCGACGCCGTCCGTGAGGGGGGCCACGGCCCGGAGACGCGTTCCGGGCGTTTGCAACCACCAAAACACACTCAGACTTGTGAGAAGCCGTGCACGCAAGATTGGCGGCATGCTAGCCCACGGAGGCCGCCGGCCACAGTCGTAGACATGTGAAGGGCAATCCGCATAGAGGGAAGTGTTCGGATACTTCTCCATCACAAAAAATTATGAAAAATTACCATCGCTCCTATAGCACATGTGCCCATGTCATGTAAAAAACTCATGATTTTATCGCGATCCGAGTATTTAATAATATTCACGCCGCACCTTTACCGCAGAACGTCTACTACTGTGTCATCGCCGTCCGTGAGGGGGCCACACCCCGGAGACGCGCGCCGCCTCTTCGGACATGCCACAACACCACCACACATGTATGAGGGGCCGGTGCGATGCTCCGGTGGCATTGCTACCCCCAGGGCCCCCTTCCCGCCTAACCCTGGAGCGGTTGGCCACGAGATATAGCCCTTTGACTTTCCACGGAAGGGCTTTGACCAGTGGACCTCTCCACCCGGTTGTGTCAGGTCAGCACAGAGGGACACCTGGAAGCAACATCCGGGCCAAACCCACAGTTACACCCCATCCGTGTAGACCCGACGCATCCGTTTCCCCCCTCCAGGTGCCGGCGGCGGCGACGTCCTTGAGGGAGGCCACACCCCGGAGACGCTAGCTAATGGGGTTATGTACCTAGGGTAGGGTCACGGACCTGTCCCAAGTAACTTACCCTAGGACATCCCTAGAAGAGGTCGCCTTCCAGTCGACCAACGAGGATTCACTCGACCAACGAGGACACACTCGACTGGCCTGAAGGACTCGACCACGAAGACTCACTCGACCACCAGGAGGTCAAGAGGCACTCTGCACCGCAACGGTCTGTAATTAAGTAGACTTTATGATAGTAAAGGCACTTTATGTGGGGCGTTACCAGTAACGCCCCAGACTTAACTCACCTTAAACCTTCTCCTACGTGGGCTGGCTGGGGTCCTGGCGCACTCTATATAAGCCGCCCCCCTCCACAGGCAGAAGGGTTCGGCACCTTGTAATCGATACAGTCATAATCCACTCGACCGCCTCTGGGCTCCGAGACGTAGGGCTGTTACTTCCTCCGAGAAGGGCCTGAACTCGTACATCCTTTGTGCTTACAACCTCTCCATAGCTAGGACCTTGCCTCTCTATACCTACCCCCACACTCTACTGTCAGGCTTAGAACCACGACAGTTGGCGCCCACCGTGGGGCAGGTGTTTTAGCGATTTGTGGAGAAGTTGCAATTCTTCCGAGTATTTTCATCATGGTGTTTGCCGGAGTTTTGATCGAGGGTCAAGAGATCCGTCTCGGCACTCTCACCTTCATCGCCGACGACTCCGCATGGCTCCAAGAGGCTCCACTCGACGTGGATGCGCTCCCCGTCCGCGGTGCGACGCATTTTCGCGCATGTGTCCGCGGCGTTCTGCTGCGGCAACCATCGACCCAGTATCGGTCGGATCTTCCATCATCCACCCTCCCGGTCTCCCGCCAGCGCAAGCGCTCAGGCCGGTCGAGACTCCAGCGATGGGTGAGTCACGCGGTGGCTCGCCAGTCGACCACTACACAAGTTGCGGCAATCGAGCCCAACGAATCTCTCTACGACTTGTTCGATCAGTCGACTGGCTCCGGAGAGACTGCATCCGAGTGCGGAAGCAGTGATCCAGCGGCGGAAATCTTGATGGTCGACGGGCCCCACAGCCCTCCTGGCTTCGCCCGCGGTGGTGGAGCAGGTGACGGCAGCGACCCTGCTCGAGGCTACAAAGAGTACCAGCCCGAGCCACTCGATTCTCTGCAAAGAGAAGAGCTTCGCCGCAGGAACGAGGATCCCCTGCGCATTCCCATCGCAGGAGAAACCCCCGAGGCTCGTGCCTTGGAGGAGGCGCGTCTAGCCAATTTGGCCGAGCGCACTCGACTGGAGAACCTTCAGCGAGCACTCGACGAGCGCGCGCGGCAACGAGTTCCCGACACCAGTCGACGTCAACTCTTCCCGCCGACTCAGGTATATCGAACCCCAATTCAGAATTTAGCAGCTGCGACCCGTATAGCAGAGTCCATTCAGCCTTCGCAGTCAGAAGCTGGCAGAGGTTTGCTGCAGATCAGGGATCTACTCCGGGCAGCAGGAGATCAGAATTCAGCCGTGTCTCAGTCGCGCAACAGAATTCACAGTCGATCTGTCACTGTGAATACGGTTCAGTCGGCTCACAGCCCCAGATCGCCTCCGCGGCACGAAGGGCGTGAGTATCGGCGAGATCAATATGGCGACAGGCTCGACCGAGATGATAGGCGTCGAGTGCCCTATTCCCCTCCGAGGGGTGGGTCTTACGCTCCTCGGCAGCCAGATGATAGGCGTCAGTACAGTACAGGGCGTAGAGTTCCAGTTGACCCCAGGGAGCCAGGCTTCGACGCGCGATCCATTATCGTGCAAGGGTTGGTCGACCGGAACAGAGCCCATCGTGGTGCACTCGACAGAGAAGTGCCCACGAGCAGTCGAGTACATGTTTCTGGTCCTGAATGTTTCAGCAGAGCTATCAGAGCTGCTGTTATTCCCCCCAATTTCAGGTTGGCAACAGGAGTCAGCAAATTCATTGGTGAGTCTAAGCCTGAAACTTGGCTTGAAGACTACCGAGTGGCAGTTCAGATCGGTGGTGGGAACGACGAGGTGGCCATGAAGCATTTGCCCCTCATGTTGGAAGGTTCTGCCAGGGCATGGTTGACCCAATTACCTCCTAGCAGTATTTACACTTGGGAAGATCTGTCCCGAGTGTTCGTCAGAACGTTCGAAGGGACTTGCAAGCGACCAGCGGGATTGACAGAGTTGCAAGTCTGCGTGCAGAAAACCAATGAGACTCTCAGAGAGTATATTCAGAGGTGGATCACTTTGCACCACACAGTGGAAAATGTCTCTGACCATCAGGCAGTATGCGCCTTCAAAGATGGTGTCAAGAACAGAGAACTGAGCTTGAAATTTGGTCGAACCGGTGACATGACCTTGAGTCGGATGATGGAGATTGCTACCAAGTACGCCAACGGCGAAGAAGAAGACCGACTCCGAAGCGGCAAGCACAAGCCGAGTCAGTCGGAAAAAGGAAATTCCAGTCGGAAACAGAAGCGGAAGGCCGAACCAGCAGCTCCTGGAGAGGCTCTGGCCGTGACTCAAGGAAAGTCTAAGGGGAAACCAAAAGGATCCTGGAACCCCAAGAAGGTGAAGGATAAAGAAGGGAACGACGTGATGGATATGCCGTGTCATATTCACACGAAAAAAGATGAAGAGGGGAATATCATTTACCCAAAGCACACCACTCGCCAATGTCGACTCCTGATCCAGCAGTTTCAGGGAAAACAGTCTAAGGACAAGGAGAAGGAGTCAGACAAAGCCGAAGACAAAGAGGACAGTGAGGGAGGATACCCGCATATCAACTCCACTCTGATGATCTTCGCAGATGTGGAAAGCAGAAGTCGACTGGAAGTAATTAACCGAGAGGTTAACATGGTTGCTCCAGCGAAGGCAAATTATCTGAAGTGGTCTCAAACACCCATCACATTCGACCAATCTGATCACCCAACTCATATTGCCACCCCTGGGAGGCAAGCTTTGGTGGTCGATCCAGTTGTCGAAGGCACTCGACTGACAAAGGTGCTGATGGACGGTGGAAGTGGGCTGAATCTGTTATATGCAGACACGCTGAAAGGTATGGGCATTCCGATGTCCCGATTGAGCACTAGTAACATGAGCTTCCATGGAGTTATACCAGGGAAGAAGGCTGAGTCTCTCGGCCAGATAGCTTTTGACGTAGTATTTGGCGATTCAAAGCATTTCCGCAAAGAAAAGTTGACGTTTGAAGTCGTGGATTTTCAAAGTGCATATCATGCCATTTTGGGGAGGCCAGCCTATGCACGGTTCATGGCTCGACCATGTTACGTGTACCTCAAATTGAAGATGCCCGGTCCCAAAGGTGTGATCACTGTCACCGGTGATAGGAAAAAGGCAGAGGAGTGCTTTCAGAAAGGCTCCAAAATTGCCGATTCCCAAGTGACAGCGGCCGAGTTCGAAGAATACAAGCAAAACGCAGATCCGAGTGACTTGCTGCGATCCAAGAAGCCCGCCACAGAATCTGCATTCCAGTCGTCCGGTGAGACGAAGCCTGTTCACATTCACCTGACCGACCCCGAAGCGGCTCCGACCCGCATCTCCACAACACTCGACCCAAAATAGGAAGAAGCGCTCATCCAGTTCCTCCGTGAGAACTGGGACATTTTTGCATGGAAGCCCGCTGACATGCCAGGTGTTCCCAGGGGACTGGCTGAGCATCGCCTAAGAGTCGACAAGTCTGCAAAGCCAGTCAAAGAACATCTTCGGCGGTCCGCCGTCCAGAAGAGAAAGGCCATCGGTGAAGAAGTGGCTCGACTGTTGGCGGCAGGATTTATCCGAGAGATATTCCACTCCGAGTGGCTCGCTAATGTCGTCATGGTTCCTAAGAAGGACAAGTCGCTCCGAATGTGCATTGATTTCAAGCACATCAACCGGGCCTGCCCGAAAGATCACTTTCCTCTCCCTCGCATAGATCAAATTGTTGACTCGACCGCGGGTTGCGAGAGGTTGTCTTTTTTAGATGCTTACTCCGGGTACCACCAGATCCGTCTGTATGGGCCCGATGAAGTAAAAACAGCTTTCATCACTCCATTCGGGTGCTTCTGCTATATCACCATGCCATTCGGCCTCAAGAATGCCGGAGGCACATTTATGCGAATGATCCAGAAGTGTCTACTCACTCAAATCAGTCGGAATGTGGAAGCTTATATGGATGATATTGTCGTCAAATCACGAAAAGGTTCCGACCTGCTCGCTGACCTCGCCGAAACATTTGCCAACCTCAGAAGGTATGATATCAAGCTCAATCCATCAAAGTGCACATTTGGAGTTCCTGGTGGCAAGTTACTCGGTTTTCTCGTTTCCGAACGGGGAATCGACGCCAACCCAGAAAAGATTGGCACTATTCTCCGAATGAAACGCCCTGTGCGAGTGCACGATGTCCAGAAGCTTACTGGATGCTTGGCCGCATTAAGTCGATTCATCTCACGACTCGGTGAAAAGGCACTGCCTCTTTACCGATTGATGAAGAAGGCTGACAAGTTCGAGTGGACTCCGGAAGCTGATGCAGCGTTTGCCGAGCTAAAAGCTCTGCTCTCCACCCAGCCGGTGCTTGCTGCTCCAATCAGCAAAGAGCCTCTGTTGCTCTACATCGCAGCCACAGGACAAGTCGTCAGTACTGTGCTAACGGTCGAGCGGGAAGAAGAAGGAAAAGCTCTCAAAGTCCAGCGCCCAGTGTATTATTTGTCTGAAGTCTTGACTCCATCCAAGTAGAGATATCCTCATTATCAGAAGCTTGTGTATGGAATATACATGACCACAAAGAAGGTTGCTCATTATTTCTCTGACCATTCAATCACAGTCGTCAGCGACGCTCCACTATCAGAGATTTTGCACAACAGAGATGCAACTGGTCGAGTGGCCAAATGGGCGATTGAACTTCTTCCCCTTGATATCAAGTTTGAGGCAAAGAAAGCCATTAAGTCCCAGGCAATAGCAGATTTCCTCGCCGAGTGGATCGAACAGCAGCAGCCGACTGAAGTTCACTCGGAGCATTGGACCATGTTTTTCGATGGTTCTAAGATGTTGAATGGTTCCGGTGCTGGGGTTGTCCTGGTTTCCCCCAGAGGAGATAAGCTCAGATATGTGCTCCAGATTCACTTTGATTCCTCCAACAATGAGGCAGAATATGAGGCCCTCCTATATGGGTTGCGCATGGCCATTTCACTTGGCGTCCGTCGCCTAATGGTCTATGGTGACTCGGATTTAGTGGTCAATCAGGTGATGAAAGAGTGGGACGTGAGAAGCCCAGCCATGACTGGATACTGCAGTGCAGTGAGGAAGCTGGAGAAAAAGTTCGAGGGGTTGGAGCTCCATCACATACCCCGACTGAAAAATCAAGCAGCTGATGATCTAGCAAAGATAGGTTCCAAGAGAGAAGCCATTCCGAGTGGTGTGTTCTTGGAGCATATACATGCTCCGTCAGTCAAAGAAGATCCTTTCACGGAAGAAACTCCGCAGCCCAAGAGTGCCACAGATCCGACTGAAGTTGAAGTCCCAGCGGTGGTCGACTTGATCATGGAGGTTTTGGTAGTCATTCCCGACTGGACGATTCCGTATGTCGCATATATCTTGAGGAAAGAGCTTCCGAAGGATGAGGAAGAGGCTCGACAGATCGTCCGTCGATCTAAGGCCTTTACTGTCATCAAAGGACAATTATACAGAGAGAGCCCGACTGGAGTCGGTCAGAAGTGCATAACACCAGAAGAAGGTCGACTCATCCTCAACGATATTCACTCGGGGACCTGTGGTCATCATGCGTCCTCTCGGACCATCGTGGCCAAAGCATACCGGGCCGGATTTTACTGGCCCAAGGCGAATGAGATGGCAAAGGAGATAGTAGATAAGTGCGAAGGATGTCAGTTCTACTCGAATATGTCGCACAAGCCTGCGTCAGCTTTGAAGACCATCCCACTCGTCTGGCCTTTTGCAGTTTGGGGGCTGGACATGATCGGTCCTTTGAGAACAGGACGAAGTGGCTTCACGCATGTACTGGTGGCAGTCGACAAGTTCACCAAGTGGATCGAAGCTAAACCAATCAAGAGCCTCGACACCGGTACTGCTGTTAGCTTCATCAGGGAACTAGTATTCAGATATGGAGTCCCGCACAGCATCATTATGGATAATGGGTCGAACTTTGACTCAGAGGAATTCAGAACCTTCTGCAACTCCCAGGGCACACGGGTCGACTACGCATCAGTCGCCCATCCGCAGTCGAATGGACAAGCAGAGCGAGCTAATGGACTGATTCTCAAGGGACTGAAGCCGCGACTGATGCGTGATCTCAAACACGCGGCTGGAGCTTGGGTCGACGAACTTCCATCTGTACTCTGGGGACTGCGGACCACGCCCAATCGGTCGACCGGAAGAACTCCATTCTTCTTGGTCTATGGAGCTGAAGCAGTCTTGCCGAGTGATCTTCTCCACAATGCTCCTCGAGTCGAAATATACAACGAAGTAGAAGCTGAACAAGCGCGGCAGGACGCAGTCGACCTTTTAGAGGAAGAAAGGGAGATGGCTCTGATCCGGTCGACCATCTACCAACAAGATCTGCGCCGTTTCCACGCCCGAAATGTGAGAGGTCGAGCCTTCCAGGAAGGGGATTTGGTTCTCCGAGTGGATCAGCACAAACCACACAAACTTGCTCCTTCTTGGGAAGGCCCTTTCATCGTCACCAAGGTTCTCCACAACGGGGCATACCGTCTTTACAACGTCGAGCATAATATCGACGAGCCCCGAGCTTGGAACGCGGAGCTACTCCACCCGTTTTACACTTAAGTTTTATCACTCGGATGAGTTGCAATAAAGAACTTCTGTAATTCATGGGTTTAGAAATAATTGTGTCAGCACTTTTTATTTTTGTCCGCATAAAAACTCCCCCTCAGTGGGTGGCTTAGCCGCGAATCCGTTTCGCCTAAGTTTATAAAAATCCTACCGAGTGGTAAGCCAGCCTTCCACTCGGGGGCTTAGCCGCGAATCCGTTTCGCCTAAGTTTATCAAAATCCTACCGAGTGGTAAGCCAGCCTTCCACTCGGAGGCTTAGCTGCAGCCTCGTGCTCGCCTAAGTTACAAAAATCCTACCGAGTGAAGAGCGATCCTCTCACTCGGGGGCTTAGCTGCAGTCCAAGCACTCGCCTAAGTTTATCAAAATCCTACCGAGTGGTAAGCCAGCCTTCCACTCGGAGGCTTAGCTGCAGCCTCGTGCTCGCCTAAGTTACAAAAATCCTACCGAGTGAAGAGCGACCCTCTCACTCGGGGGCTTAGCTGCAGTCCAAGCACTCGCCTAAGTTTATCAAAATCCTACCGAGTGGTAAGCCAGCCTTCCACTCGGAGGCTCAGCTGCAGCCTCGTGCTCGCCTAAGTTATAAAAATCCTACCGAGTGAAGAGCGATCCTCTCACTCGGAGGCTTAACTGCAGTCCAAGCGCTCGCCTAAGCACAGGCACCTTGCTTTGAACCTGCAAAGGACATTTTGAGCCGAAGGCAATCATATTCAAGCGCCAAATTCAAGTTTGAATCGATGTCTAAAGGAACCGAAAGTGCTCAGGCGTCAAGCCTGTTAAAGTTTGTTGGATACAATTCCACTCGGCATACCGAGGCAAATTTAAAAGAGTCGAGCCAGAAGAAGTTTTTTACCCCTCCTGTGGAGGGCTGGAAGGTGCGACGAATTCATCAAGGTCAATTCCGTCGGCGATCCGAGTGGCAGCTACAAGGAAAGTCTCCATAAAGGACCTGAAGTCGTGCTTCTTGGTATTGGCCACCCGAAGAGCCGCCAGCTTCTCCTCTCGTGCATCTTTGCAGTGGACTCGGGCCAGACACAGAGCGACATCTGCACCACACCGAGCCGAGGACTTCTTCCATTCCTGCACTCGACCAGGGATCGTGTTCAAGCGGGCCATTAATGACTCAAGGTCATTCTGAAGTGTCTCCTCAGGCCAGAGCGTCGAGTCGATGCGAGATGTGGCGGCCTTCAGCCTTGCGAGATAATCCACGACAGCTGCAACGCGAGACTCCAGTCGGAAAATATCCATGGCAACCTCGTCATTCACCGGAGAATTGACAGGGTCAAGGTTTGGCTCCAGTCGGCTGGTTTCTTCTTCAAAGTTTTGACAAAATTCTGCAAGGGTGATCACTAAGTCAAGGGGATAGTCGAATGGAAGAAGCCACAGTCAGAAATATTTGCCAAACATGGAGGTTTACCTTCGAGCATAAGAAACAGCTTCTTGGCAAAGCCACTCAGGAAGGCCTCCAGTTCAGTCTTCTTCTCAGTCAATTTGCTGACTTGATCGGTCAAGGCAGCTTTGTCAGTTCTCAGTCGACTGACTTCTTTGTTGGCAATCCCAAGAGCAGTTTTCAGGTTGGTATTGTCTTGTTCGAGCTTGGTGACTGAAGCTAACTTCTCGTCAGCAAGCTTGATCTTCTCAGCTAGCTCAAGGTCTTTCTTCTGCTGGGCCTCCCTTACCTTACCTGCAAGACACAGCAAGATCAGATGTTGAAACAAGCAAGAGGAAAAGCAGTCGTCAAGGTCTCACCAAACATACCTTCAGTCTCCTCCTTTGCCTTTGTCAGCTTCTCCTGAACCAGCTTCAAGCTCAGCTCGACTTGAGTATGCTTCTGTTCCAGTTCTGAGTAGCGAGTCACAAGATCACAAGAGTTCTGCGAAGAACCAATCGACTAAATGTCAAAAATAATTCACTTCCGAGTGAAAAGGGAAAAACACACGTTTCTAAGACTACAGCCGAACACAAGCATTCGACCGTAGTCTCGGGGACTACACCCAGTGGGTGCACTCAGCGTGCCCCCACTAATCCTGTTGAAGACAAAGTCGACCAGTCGACCTCAAAAAAAAAACAGTGTGCGAGACGCATTCTCTAAGACTGTGATCAACTGCAAACAGTCGACCACAGTCTCGGGGACTACACCCAGTGGGTGCACTCAGCGTGCCCCCACCGGTTTGCGAAATCCAGTCGACCAGTCGACTGACAAAAAGATTGACATCATAAAGCCTAAGGCCGACTGCCAGCAGTCGACCTTAGCCTTGGGGACTACACCCAGCGGGTGCACTCAGCGTGCCCCCGCTAACACGGAGTTTATTCGACACACCCAGTGGGTGACTAATATAAATCCCGGAAAAGAAAAGTTTTTGGTAGCATATCCAACAGAACAAACAGCAGTCGACTGACCTGGACATTGCTTTGGAGGGCAGAGCTGGCGTCATAAGCTGCCTGGCTCGCATCCCGGATGGTCTTCAGCTGCTCCATCATGAGTCCCGCCTGGCGTATCGCCTCCTTCGCCGCACCAGCTTGGTCCTCTGGGACGTGGTGAGTCGTGAAGAGGGAGGGCTGCTGAGCACTCGTCAGTGGGGTCGCGAAGGTCACCGTGTGTCGAGTGGTGTTCTCTTCCTCCACAGTCAGAATTTCAGGCGCTGACACATCCTGAGGCACCTTACTGGCGGACGCTTTTCGACTCCTCCTGTGCTTCAGCGGCTCTTCATCCTCATCATCATCAGGAAGATCGATAACAGTGTTGGGTGGAGCTGCGGAGAAGGGTCAGGATCAGAGATCGCGAGTCAGTCGACTAAGAATGGTATTAAGAACACAGCACCTGGATTCGAAGTTGCTGCATCCTCCATCTCGTGGTCATCGGCCCGGGCCGAGGTCTCAGAAGTAGCAGCACTGCAACTCCAAAGGATCAGTCGACTAACCTCAGTGTCGACCAGAGATAAAGTTCGCACAAGAATAAGAAAATATGAGCAACACAATTACCCTGATATGGTGGGGATGGACACCTTCATCTTCGGCAGGAGCTTGGTCGGCTTCGAGGAGGCCGCCCTGGGCTGCTTCGGCGCCTTTTCAGTCGGCGCCGGAGAGGTGGTCCGAGGGCGCTTGGTCGACTGAGTGGCAGTCGCAACCCCCTTACCACGTTCTGTCGAAGGGTCGTGGACAAGCTTCGACCGCCTTTCTGAGCGCGGTGGAACGACCTCCTCCTCCTCTTCTTCCTCGTCCTCGATGTCATCTTCGTCACCTTCATCATCATCATCGTCATCGTCATCCCCTGCAGCATCCGAGTCCCATTCCTCCTCTTCCTGGCTCTCGCCCCCGCTCGCCTCGCCCCCGCTCGCCTCGCCCCCGCTCGCCTCGCCTTCCTCAGTCGGAGCTTGTGCCCCATTGGGCATCGAGTACAGTTCGGTGAAGGCCTAGCAGATGCCCAAACAAGGATCAGTCGACCAGTCGGCAGGGTTAGCAGAAATGAGTACAACAAGGACACAATGGAAAGAGCAAGTGTACCTTGTTTGGGATGCTGTTGTGGTCGAGTGGAGGAATCCTTCTGGCTCCGCGCGGGTTGTCCCTGTTTCCGGTGACGGCTACCATCCATCTTTCCAGAGTGACATCGTCGACTTCTTCTGGATGGACTCTAGTCTCGTCTTCGGGCCCACAGTACAACCACATGCAGTGGCTCCGGAATTGAAGGGGTTGGATGCGACGCTTGAGGAAGACCTCCAGAAGATCCATGCCCGTCACCCCCTCCCGAACCAACTGCACCACGCGCTCCATCAACATCTTCACGTCGGCTTTCTCCTCCGGAATCAGCTTCAGAGGGGAGGGCTTGTTCACTCGGTCCATGGTAAACGGAGGGAGTCCACTCGACTGCCCTGGCGTCGACTGGACCTGGCAGTAGAACCAAGTCGACTGCCAGCCCCTGACGGACTCGGGAAAGGACATGGGCGGGAAGGTGCTATTGTTCCTCACCTGAATTCCCAGGCCCCCACACATTTGGACGACTCGGGTCTTCTCGTCACCTGGGCTCGCCTTCTTCACGGTCTGAGAGCGACACGTGAAGATACGTTTGAACAAACCCCAGTGCGGTCGACAGCCCAAGAAACCCTCACACATGGACACGAATGCAGCAAGGTAGGCAATGGAGTTTGGGGTAAAGTGGTGGAGCTGCGCTCCAAAGAAATTCAAGAAACCCCGGAAGAAAATGCTTGGTGGCAAGGAAAACCCCCGATCGACATGAGTGGCCAGAAGCACACACTCACCCTCTTCTGGCTGTGGCTGCCACTCCTTCCCCGGCAACCTCGCAGCTCCGTGAGGGATCAAGCCCTCATTGGCCATGTCGAGGAGGTCCTTCTCCGTGATGGTCGACTGGATCCAGTCGCCTTGGACCCAACCTTTCGGCAGGCGGGATCTGGACGAGGATCCTCGGCGGCTGGTGGATCTCCCCTTCGCCTTCTCCGATGCCGACGCCTTCTTGGCACGCTCCAGCGCCGCCGTCTTCTCCTTGGCCATGGTCGCCGGTGAGATGCACGAAGGGAAGCGGTGCGGAGGCGAGAGCAGGCACGCTGGGCAGGGAGGAAGGGAGCAGAGGGAGAGAGGGAGAATGCTGAGGCGCAGCACAAAAATCCTCGCCGGGCACATTTATAAGGTCCCTTCCGAGTGGCTGACGTGTGGGCCCGGTCGATCTAATCATATCTGTGAGCAGTTATGAGGACTGGATATGTGGCGAAAAAGGCGGCGCGGAGATCGAGGCGTCTACGCCCCGTCCCATCCGAACGCCGCGGTTTGCCCCGCTTCGCGCGCGCCCCCAAATTTCGCACCCCGCAGAATCCGCGAACAACAAATCAGTCTGTCAGACGCGGTGATCCCGGCGATCCGTCGCTCGGAGATCGACGAAGCTCGAAAGATCACTCGACGCAAAAATAGAATGGATCGAGTCGACCGAAGACGAATTGCTCCCCGTCAACGAAGAGATTCTTTGATCCAGAGCAGCGCACAACTAGAGCGCAAAGGTTAATCAGAAACGACATCAACTCCTTCTTCACTCAAAGCCTCAATCCATTCGGGGGCTAATGATGGGGTTATGTACCTAGGGTAGGGTCACGGACCTGTCCCAAGTAACTTACCCTAGGACATCCCTAGAAGAGGTCGCCTTCCAGTCGACCAACGAGGATTCACTCGACCAACGAGGACACACTCGACTGGCCTGAAGGACTCGACCACGAAGACTCACTCGACCACCAGGAGGTCAAGAGGCACTCTGCACCGCAACGGTCTGTAATTAAGTAGACTTTATGATAGTAAAGGCACTTTATGTGGGGCGTTACCAGTAACGCCCCAGACTTAACTCACCTTAAACCTTCTCCTACGTGGGCTGGCTGGGGTCCTGGCGCACTCTATATAAGCCGCCCCCCTCCACAGGCAGAAGGGTTCGGCACCTTGTAATCGATACAGTCATAATCCACTCGACCGCCTCTGGGCTCCGAGACGTAGGGCTGTTACTTCCTCCGAGAAGGGCCTGAACTCGTACATCCTTTGTGCTTACAACCTCTCCATAGCTAGGACCTTGCCTCTCTATACCTACCCCCACACTCTACTGTCAGGCTTAGAACCACGACA
>NC_057813.1:729086598-729089747 GCF_018294505.1 Triticum aestivum
GTGGCGGCCTTCAGCCTTGCGAGATAATCCACGACAGCTGCAACGCGAGACTCCAGTCGGAAAATATCCATGGCAACCTCGTCATTCACCGGAGAATTGACAGGGTCAAGGTTTGGCTCCAGTCGGCTGGTTTCTTCTTCAAAGTTTTGACAAAATTCTGCAAGGGTGATCACTAAGTCAAGGGGATAGTCGAATGGAAGAAGCCACAGTCAGAAATATTTGCCAAACATGGAGGTTTACCTTCGAGCATAAGAAACAGCTTCTTGGCAAAGCCACTCAGGAAGGCCTCCAGTTCAGTCTTCTTCTCAGTCAATTTGCTGACTTGATCGGTCAAGGCAGCTTTGTCAGTTCTCAGTCGACTGACTTCTTTGTTGGCAATCCCAAGAGCAGTTTTCAGGTTGGTATTGTCTTGTTCAAGCTTGGTGACTGAAGCTAACTTCTCGTCAGCAAGCTTGATCTTCTCAGCTAGCTCAAGGTCTTTCTTCTGCTGGGCCTCCCTTACCTTATCTGCAAGACACAGCAAGATCAGATGTTGAAACAAGCAAGAGGAAAAGCAGTCGTCAAGGTCTCACCAAACATACCTTTAGTCTCCTCCTTTGCCTTTGTCAGCTTCTCCTGAACCAGCTTCAAGCTCAGCTCGACTTGAGTATGTTTCTGTTCTAGCTCTGAGTAGCGAGCCACAAGATCACAGGAGTTCTGCGAAGAACCAATCGACTAAACGTCAAAAATAATTCACTTCCGAGTGAAAAGGGAAAAACACAAGTTTCTAAGACTACAGCCGAATACAAACATTCGACCGTAGTCTCGGGGACTACACCCAGTGGGTGCACTCAGCGTGCCCCCACTAATCCTGCTGAAGACAAAGTCGACCAGTCGACCTCAAAAAAAAAAAACAGTGTGCGAGACGCATTCTCTAAGACTGTGATCAACTGCAAGTAGTCGACCACAGTCTCGGGGACTACACCCAGTGGGTGCACTCAGCGTGCCCCCACTGGTTTCCGAAATCCAGTCGACCAGTCGACTGACAGAAAGATTGACATTATAAAGCCTAAGGCCGACTGCCAGCAGTCGACCTTAGCCTTGGGGACTACACCCAGCGGGTGCACTCAGCGTGCCCCCGCTAACACGGAGTTTATTCGACACACCCAGTGGGTGACTAATATAAATCCCGGAAAAGAAAAGTTTTTGGTAGCATATCCAACAGAACAAACAGCAGTCGACTGACCTGGACATTGCTTTGGAGGGCAGAGCTGGCGTCATAAGCTGCCTGGCTCGCATCCCGGATGGTCTTCAGCTGCTCCATCATGAGTCCCGCCTGGCGTATCGCCTCCTTCGCCGCACCAGCTTGGTCCTCTGGGACGTGGTGAGTCGTGAAGAGGGAGGGCTGCTGAGCACTCGTCAGTGGAGTCGTGAAGGTCACCGTGTGTCGAGTGGTGTTCTCTCCCTCCACAGTCAGAATTTCAGGCGCTGACACATCCTGAGGCACCTTGCTGGCGGACGCTTTTCGACTCCTCCTGTGCTTCAGCGGCTCTTCATCCTCATCATCATCAGGAAGATCGATAACAGTGTTGGGTGGAGCTGCAGAGAAGGGTCGGGATCAGAGATCGCGAGTCAGTCGACTAAGAAGGGTATTAAGAACACAGCACCTGGATTCGAAGTTGCGGCATCCTCCATCTCGTGGTCATCGGCCCGGGCCGAGGTCTCAGAAGTAGCAGCACTGCAACTCCAAAGGATCAGTCGACTAACCTCAGTGTCGACCAGAGATAAAGTTTGCACAAAGATAAGAAAATATGAGCAACACAATTACCCTGAAATGGTGGGGATGGACACCTTCATCTTCGGCAGGAGCTTGGTCGGCTTCGATGAAGCCGCCCTGGGCTGCTTCGACGCCTTTTCAGTCGGCGCCGGAGAGGTGGTCCGGGGGCGCTTGGTCGACTGGGTGGCGGTCGCAACCCCCTTACCACGTTCGGTCGAAGGGTCGTGGACAAGCTTCGACCGCCTTTCTGAGCGCGGTGGAACGACCTCCTCTTCCTCTTCTTCCTCGTCCTCGATGTCATCTTCATCACCTTCATCATCATCGTCGTCGTCATCATCCCCTGCAGCATCCGAGTCCCATTCCTCCTCTTCCTGGCTCTCGCCCCCGCTCGCCTCGCCCCTGCTCGCCTCGCCCCCGCTCGCCTCGCCTTCCTCAGTCGTAGCTTGTGCCCCGTTGGGCATCGAGTACAGCTCGGTGAAGGCCTAGCAGTCGCCCAAACAAGGATCAGTCGACCAGTCGACAGGGTTAGCAGAAATGAATACGACAAGGACAATGGAAAGCAGAGCAAGTGTACCTTGTTTGGGATGCTGTCGTGGTCGAGTGGAGGAATTCTTCTGGCTCCGCGCGGGTTGTCCCTGTTTCCGGTAACGGCTGCCATCCATCTCTCCAGAGTGACATCGTCGACTTCTTCTGGATGGACTCTAGTCTCGTCTTCGGGCCCGCAGTACAACCACATGCAGTGGCTCCTGAACTGGAGAGGCTGGATGCGACGCTTGAGGAAAACCTCCAGGAGGTCCATGCCTGTCACACCGTCCTGAACCAGCTGCACCACGCGCTCCATCAACATCTTCACGTCGGCTTTCTCCTCCGGAATCAGCTTCAGAGGGGAGGGCTTGCTCACTCGGCCCATGGAGAACGGAGGGAGTCCACTCGACTGCCCTGGCGTCGACTGGACCTGGCAGTAGAACCAAGTCGACTGCCAGCCCCTGACGGGCTCGGGAAAGGACATGGGCGGGAAGGTGCTATTGTTCCTCACCTGAATTCCCAGGCCCCCACACATTTGGACGACTCGGGTCTTCTCGTCACCTGGGCTCGCCTTCTTCACGGTCTGAGAGCGACACGTGAAGATACGTTTGAACAAACCCCAGTGCGGTCGACAGCCCAAGAAACCCTCACACATGGACACGAATGCAGCAAGGTAGGCAATGGAGTTTGGGGTAAAGTGGTGGAGCTGCGCTCCAAAGAAATTCAAGAAACCCCGGAAGAAAATGCTTGGTGGCAAGGAAAACCCCCGATCGACATGAGTGGCCAGAAGCACACACTCACCCTCTTCTGGCTGTGGCTGCCACTCCTTCCCCGGCAACCTCGCAGCTCCGTGAGGGATCAAGCCCTC
>NC_057813.1:729090397-729092780 GCF_018294505.1 Triticum aestivum
CCGCGAACAACAAATCAGTCTGTCAGACGCGGTGATCCCGGCGATCCGTCGCTCGGAGATCGACGAAGCTCGAAAGATCACTCGACGCAAAAATAGAATGGATCGAGTCGACCGAAGACGAATTGCTCCCCGTCAACGAAGAGATTCTTTGATCCAGAGCAGCGCACAACTAGAGCGCAAAGGTTAATCAGAAACGACATCAACTCCTTCTTCACTCAAAGCCTCAATCCATTCGGGGGCTAATGATGGGGTTATGTACCTAGGGTAGGGTCACGGACCTGTCCCAAGTAACTTACCCTAGGACATCCCTAGAAGAGGTCGCCTTCCAGTCGACCAACGAGGATTCACTCGACCAACGAGGACACACTCGACTGGCCTGAAGGACTCGACCACGAAGACTCACTCGACCACCAGGAGGTCAAGAGGCACTCTGCACCGCAACGGTCTGTAATTAAGTAGACTTTATGATAGTAAAGGCACTTTATGTGGGGCGTTACCAGTAACGCCCCAGACTTAACTCACCTTAAACCTTCTCCTACGTGGGCTGGCTGGGGTCCTGGCGCACTCTATATAAGCCGCCCCCCTCCACAGGCAGAAGGGTTCGGCACCTTGTAATCGATACAGTCATAATCCACTCGACCGCCTCTGGGCTCCGAGACGTAGGGCTGTTACTTCCTCCGAGAAGGGCCTGAACTCGTACATCCTTTGTGCTTACAACCTCTCCATAGCTAGGACCTTGCCTCTCTATACCTACCCCCACACTCTACTGTCAGGCTTAGAACCACGACACTAGCCGCCTCTTTGGACATGCCACAACACCACCCCACATGTATGAGGGGCCGATGCGACGCTCCGGTGGCATTGCTACCCCCCGCCCCCCTCGGGCCCCCGTCCCGAATAACCCTTGAGCGGTTGACCACGAGATCTAGCCCTTTGACTTTCCACGGACGGGCCTCAAACAGTGGACCTCTCCACCCGGTTGTATCAGGTCAGCACAGAGGGACACCTGGGAGCAACATCCGGGCCAAACCCACAGCTACATCCCCTCCGAGTAGACCCGACGCGTCCGTTTCCCCCTCTAGGTGCCGGCGGCGGCACCGTCCGTGAGGGGGGCCATGCCCTGGAGACGCATGCCAGGCGTTTGCAACCGCCACAACACACTCAGACTTGTGAGAAGCCGTGCACGCAAGATTGGCGGCATGCTAGCCCACGGAGGCCGCCGGCCACTGTCGTAGACATGTGAAGGGCAATCCGCACAGAGGGAAGTGTTCGGATACTTCTCCATCAACAAAAATTATGAAAAATCACCATCGCTCCTATAACACATGTGCCCACGTTGTGTAAAAAACTCATGATTTTATCACGGTCCGAGTATTTAATAATATTCACGCCGCACCATTACCGCAGAACGTCTACTACTGTGTCATCGCCGTCCGTGAGGGGGGCCACACCCCGGAGACACGCGCCGCCTCTTCAGACATGCCACAACACCACCCCACATGTATGAGGGGCCGGTGCGACGCTCTGGTGGCATTGCTACCCCCTAGGGCCCCCTTCCCACCTAACCCTGGAGCGGTTGACCATGAGATCTAGCCCTTTGACTTTCCATGGACGGGCTTCGAACAGTGGACCTCTCCACCCGGTTGTATCAGGTCAGCACAGAGGGACACCTGGGAGCAACATCCGGGCCAAACCCACAGCTACATCCCCTCTGAGTAGACCCGACGTGTTCGTTTCCCCCTCCAGGTGCCGGCGGTTGCGCCGTCCGTGGGGGGGCCACGCCTCGAAGATGTGTGCCGGGCATTTGCAACCGCCACAACACACTCAGACTTGTGAGAAGCCGTGCACGCAAGATTGGCGGCATGCTAGCCCACGGAGGCCGCCGGCCACAGTCGTAGACATGTGAAGGGCAATCCGCATAGAGGGAAGTGTTCGGATACTTCTCCATCACCAAAAATTATGAAAAATTACCATCGCTCCTATAACACATGTGCCCACGTCTTGTAAAAAACTCATGATTTTATCGCGATCCAAGTATTTAATAATATTCACGCCGCACCGTTACCGCAGAACGTCTACTACTGTGTCATCGCCGTCCGTGAGGGGGGCCACACCCCGGAGACACGCGCCGCCTCTTCAGACATGCCACAACACCACCCCGCATGTATGAGGGGCCGGTGCGACGCTCCGGTGGCATTGCTACCCCCCAGGGCCCCCTTCCCGCCTAACCCTGGAGCAGTTGACCACGAGATCTAGCCCTTTTACTTTCCATGGAAGGGCTTTGACCAGTGGACCTCTCCACCCGGTTGTGTCAGGTCAGCCCAGAGGGATACCTGGAAGCGACATCCGGGCCAAACCCACAGCTACACCCCCCCCCCCGTGT
>NC_057813.1:729092988-729093848 GCF_018294505.1 Triticum aestivum
CCCGGAGACGCTAGTCGCCTCTTCGGACATGCCACAACACCACCCCACATGTATGAGGGGCCGATGCGACGCTCTGGTGGCATTGCGACCCCCCGCCCCCTCGGGCCTCCGTCCGGCCTACCCCTGGAGCGGTTGACCATAAGATCTAGCCCTTTGACTTTCCACGGACGGGCTTCTAACAGTGGAACTCTCCACCCGGTTGTATCAGGTCAGCACAGAGGGACACCTGGGAGCAACATCCGGGCCAAACCCACAGCTAGATCCCCTCCGAGTAGACCCGACGCGTCCGTTTCCCCCTCCAGGTGCCGGCGGCGGCGCCGTCCGTGAGGGGGGCCACGCCCCGGAGACGCGTGCCGGGTGTTTGCAACCGCCACAACACACTCAGACTTGTGAGAAGCCGTGCATGCAAGATTGGCGGCATGCTAGCCCACGGAGGCCGCCGGCCATAGTCGTACACATGTGAAGGGCAATCCGTATAGAGGGAAGTGTTCAGATACTTCTCCATCACCAAAAAATATGAAAAATTACCATCGCTCCTATAACACATGTGCCCACATCGTGTAAAAAACTCATGATTTTATCGCGATCCGAGTATTTAATAATATTCACACCGCACCGTTACCGCAGAACGTCTACTACTGTGTCATCGCCGTCCGTGAAGGAGGCCACACCCCGGAGACGCGCGCCGCCTCTTTGGACATGCCACAACACTATCCCGCATGTGTGAGGGGCTAGTGCGACGCTCCGGTGGCATTGCTACCCCCCAGGGCCCCCGTCCCGCCTAACCCTAGAGTGGTTGACCACGAGATCTAGCCCTTTGACTTTCCACGGAAGGGCTTTCACCAGTACACCTCTCCACC
>NC_057813.1:729093908-729094912 GCF_018294505.1 Triticum aestivum
GAGGGAGGCCACACCCCGGACACGCTAGCCGCCTCTTCGGACATGCCACAACACCACCCCACATGTATGAGGGGCCGATGCGACGCTCCCGTGGCATTCCTACCCCCCGCCCCCCTCGGGCCCCCGTCCCGCCAAACCCTGGAGTGGTTGACCACGAGATCTAGCCCTTTGACTTTCCACGGACGGGCTTCAAACAGTGGACCTCTCCACCCGGTTGTATCAGGCCAGCACAGAGGGACACCTGGGAGCAACATACGGGCCAAATCCACAGCTACATCCCCTCCGTGTAGACCAGACGGGTCCGTTTCCCCCTCCAGGTGCCGGCGGCGGCGCCGACCGTGAGGGGGGCCACGCCCCGAAGACGCGTGCCGGGCGTTTGCAATCGCCAAAACACACTCAGAGTTGTGAGAAGCCGTGCACGCAAGATTGGCGGCATGCTAGCCCACGGAGGCCGCCGGCCACAGTCGTAGACATGTGAAGGGCAATCCGCATAGAGGGAAGTGTTCGGATACTTCACCATCACCAAAAATTATGAAAAAAATACCATCGCTCCTATAGCACATGTGCCCATGTCGTGTAAAAATTTCATGATTTTATCGCGAGCCGAGTATTTAATAATATTCACGCCGCACCGTTACCGCAGAATGTCTACTACTGTGTCATCGCCGTCCGTGAAGGGGGCCACACCCCGGAGACGCGCGCCGCCTCTTCGCAGATGCCACAACACCACCACGCATGTATGAGGGGCCGGTGCGACGCTCCGGTGGCATTGCTACCCCCCAGAGCCCCCTTCCCGCCTAACCCTGGAGTGGTTGACCACGAGATCTAGCCCTTTGACTTTCCACGGAAGGACTTTGACCAGTGGACCTCTCCACCCGGTTGTGTCAGGTCAGCACAAAGGGACACCTGGAAGCAACATCCGGGCCAAACCCACAGCTACACCCCATCCGTGTAGACCCGACGCATCCGTTTCCACCCTGGAGGTGCCGGCGGCGGCGCCGTCC
>NC_057813.1:729094955-729096041 GCF_018294505.1 Triticum aestivum
ACAACACAACCCCACATGTATGAGGGGCCGATGCGACACTCCGGTGGCATTGCTACCCCCCCGCCCCCCTCGGGCCCCCGTCCCGAATAACCCGTGAGCGGTTGACCACGAGATCTAGCCCTTTGACTTTCCACGGACGGGCTTCAAACAGTGGAACTCTCCACCCGGTTGTATCAGGTCCGCACAGAGGGACATCTGGGAGCAACAACCGGGTCAAACCCACAACAAGATCCCCTCCGAGTAGACCCGACGTGTCCGTTTCCCCCTCTAGGTGCCGGCGGCGGCGCCGTCCGTGAGGGGGGCCACGCCCCGGAGACGCGTGCCAGGCGTTTGCCACCGCCACAACACATCAGATTTGTGAGAAGCCGTGCACGCAAGATTGGCGGCATGCTAGCCCACGGAGGCCGCCGGCCACTGTCGTAGACATGTGAAGGGCAATCCGCATAGAGGGAAGTGTTCGGATACTTCTCCATCACCAAAATTTATGAACAATTACGATCGCTCCTATAACACATGTGCCCACGATGTGTAAAAAACTCATGATTTTATCGCGATCCGAGTATTTCATAATATTCACGCCGCATCGTTACCGCAGAACGTCTACTACTGTGTTATCGCCGTCCGCGAGGGGGGCCACACCCCGGAGACGCGCGCCGCCTCTTCGGACATGCCACAACACCACCCCGCATGTATGAGGGGCCGGTGCGACGCTCCGGTGGCATTGCTACCTCCTAATGCCCCCATCCCACCTAACCCTGGAGTGGTTGACCACGAGATCTAGCCCTTTGACTTTCCATGGAAGGGCTTTGACCAGTGGACCTCTCCACCCGGTTGTGTCAGGTCAGCATAGAGGGACACCTGGAAGCACATCCGGGCCAAACCCACAGCTACACCCCATCCGTGTAGACCTGACGCATCTGTTTCCCCCCTCCAGGTGACGGTGGTGGCGGCGTCCTTGATTGAGGCCACACCCCGGAGATGCTAGCCGCCTCTTCGGACATGCCACAACACCACCCCACATGTATGAGGGTCCGATGCGACGCTCCGGTGGCATTGCTACCCCCGCCCCCCTCGGGCCCCCTTCCC
>NC_057813.1:729096051-729098676 GCF_018294505.1 Triticum aestivum
CTGGAAGCACATCCGGGCCAAACCCACAGCTACACCCCATCCGTGTAGACCTGACGCATCTGTTTCCCCCCTCCAGGTGACGGCGGTGGCAGCGTCCTTGAGGGAGGCCACACCCCGGAGATGCTAGCCGCCTCTTCGGACATGCCACAACACCACCCCACATGTATGAGGGGCCGATGCGACGCTCCGGTGGCATTGCTACCCCCCGCCTCCCTCGGGCCCCCTTCCCGCCAAACCCTGGAGCGGTTGACCAAGAGATCTAGCCCTTTGACTTTCCACGTACGGGCTTCGAACAGTGGACCTCTCCACCCGGTTGTATCAGGTCAGCACAGAGGGACACCTGGGAGCAACATCCGGGCCAAACCCATAGCTACATCCCCTCCGTGTAGACCCGACGCGTCCGTTGCCCCCCTCCAGTTGCCGGCGGCGGCGCCGTCCGTGAGGGGGGCCATGGCCCGGGGACACGTGCCGGGCGTTCGCAACCGCCACAACACTCTCAGACTTGTGAGAAGCAGCGCACGCAAGATTGGCGGCATGCTAGCCCACGGAGGCCGCCGGCCACAGTCATAGACATGCGAAGGGCAATCCGCGTAGAGGGAAGTGTTCGGATACTTCTCCATCATCAAAAATTATGAAAAATTACCATCGCTCCTATAGCACATGTGCCCACGTCGTGTAAAAAACTCATGATTTTATCGCGATCCAAGTATTTTATAATATTCACGCCGCACCGTTACCGCAGAACGTCTACTACTGTGTCATCGCCATACGTGAGGGGGGCCACACCCCGGAGACGCGCGCCGCCTCTTCAGACATGCCACAACACCACCCCGCATGTATGAGGGGCCGGTGCGACGCTCCGGTGGCATTGCTACCCCCAGGGCCCCCGTCCCGCCTAACCCTGGAGCGGCTGACCACGAAATCTAGCCCTTTGACTTTCCACGGACGGGCTTCAAACAGTGGAACTCTCCACCCGGTTGTATCAGGTCCGCATAGAGGGACACCTGGGAGCAACATCCGGGCCAAACCCACAGCTAGATCCCCTCCGAGTAGACCCGACGCATCCGTTTCCCCCTCTAGGTGCCGGCAGCGGCGCCGTCCGTGAGGGGGGCCACGCCTCGGAGACGCGTGCCACGCGTTTGCAACCGCCACAACACATCAGACTTGTGAGAAGCCGTGCACACAAGATTGGTGGCATGCTAGCCCACGAAGGCCGCCGGCCACTGTCGTAGACATGTGAAGGGCAATCCGCATAGAGGGAAGTGTTCGGATACTTCTCCATCACCAAAATTTATGAACAATTACGATCGCTCCTATAACACATGTGCCCACGTTGTGTAAAAAACTCTTGATTTTATCGCGATCCGAGTATTTAATAATATTCACGCCGCACCATTACCGCAGAACGTCTACTACTGTGTTATCGCCGTCCGCGAGGGGGGCCACACCTCGGAGACGCGTGCCGCCTCTTCGGACATGCCACAACACCACTCCGCATGTATGAGGGGCCGGTGCGACGCTCCAGTGGCATTGCTACCCCCTAATTCCCCCGTCCCGCCTAACCCTGGAGTGGTTGACCACGAGATCTAGCCCTTTGACTTTCCATGGAAGGGCTTTGACGAGTGGACCTCTCCACCCGGTTGTGTCAGGTCAGCATAGAGGGACACCTGGAAGCAACATCCGGGCCAAACCCACAGCTACACCCCATCTGTGTAGACCCGACGCATCTGTTTCCCCCCTCCAGGTGACGGTGGCGGCGGCGTCCTTGAGGTAGGCCACACCCCGGAGATGCTAGCCGCCTCTTCGGACATGCCACAACACCACCCCACATGTATGAGGGGCCGATGCGACGCTCCGGTGGCATTGCTACCCCCCGCCCCCCTCGGGCCCCCATCCCGCCTAACCCTGGAGCGGTTGACCACGAGATCTAGCCCTTTGACTTTCCACGGCGGGCTTCGAACAGTGGACCTCTCCACCCGGTTGTATCAGGTCAGCACAGAGGGACACCTGGGAGCAACATCCGGGCCAAACCCACAGCTACATCCCCTCCGTGTAGACCCGACGCGTCCGTTGCCCCCCTCCAGTTGTCGGCGGCGGCGCCGTCCGTGAGGGGGGCCATGGCCCGGGGACGCGTGCCGGGCGTTCGCAACCGCCACAACACTCTCAGACTTGTGAGAAGCAGCGCACGCAAGATTGGCGGCATGCTAGCCCACGGAGGCCGGCGGCCACAGTCGTAGACATGCGAATGGCAATCCGCGTAGTGGGAAGTGTTCAGATACTTCTCCAGCATCAAAAATTATGAAAAATTACCATCGCTCCTATAGCACATGTGCCCACGTCGTGTAAAAAACTCATGATTTTATCGCAATCCAAGTATTTTATAATATTCACGCCGCACCGTTACCGCAGAACGTCTACTACTGTGTCATCGCCATCCGTGAGGGGGGCCACACCCCGTAGACGCGCACCGCCTCTTCAGACATGCCACAACACCACCCCACATGTATGAGGGGCCGGTGCGACGCTCCGGTGGCATTGCTACCCCCAGGGCCCCCGTCCCACCTAACCCTGGAGCGGTTGACCACGAAATCTAGCCCTTTGACTTTCCACGGAAGGGCTTTGACA
>NC_057813.1:729098686-729100614 GCF_018294505.1 Triticum aestivum
GTGGACCTCTCCACCCGGTTGTGTTAGGTCAGCACAGAGGGATACCTGGAAGTAACATCCGGGCCAAACCCACAGCTACACCCCCTCCGTGTAGACCCGACGCATCCGTTTCCCCCCTCCAGGTGCCGGCGGCGGCGCCGTCTTTGAGGGGGGCCACACCCCGGAGACGCTAGCCGCCTCTTCGGACATGCCACAACACCACCCCACATGTATGAGGGGCCGATGCGAAGCTCTGGTGGCATTGCTACCCCCCGCCCCCCTCGGGCCCCCGTCCCGCCTAACCCTGGAGCTGTTGACCATGAGACTAGCCCTTTGACTTTCCACGGACGGGCTTCGAACAGTGGACCTCTCCACCCGGTTGTATCAGGTCAGCACAGAGGGACACCTGGGAGCAACATCCGGGCCAAACCCACAGCTACATCCCCTCCGAGTAGACCCGACGCGTCCGTTTCCCCCTCCAGGTGCCGGCGGTTGCGCCGTCCGTGAGGGGGGCCACGCCTCGGAGACGCGTGCGGGGCGTTTGCAACCGCCACAACACACTCAGACTTGTGAGAAGCCATGCACGCAAGATTGGCGGCATGCTAGCCCATGGAGGCCGCCGGCCACAGTCGTAGACATGTGAAGGGCAATCCGCATAGAGGGAAGTGTTCGGATACTTCTCCATCACCAAAAATTATGAAAAATTACCATCGCTCCTATAACACGTGTGCCCATGTCGTGTAAGAAACTCATGATTTTATCGCGATCCGAGTATTTAATAATATTCACGCCGCACCGTTATCGCAAAACGTCTACTACTGTGTCATCGCCGTCCGTGAGGGGGCCACACCCCGGAGACGCGCGCCGCCTCTTCGAACATGCCACAACACCAACCCGCATGTATGAGGGGCCGGTGCGACGCTCCGGTGGCATTGCTACCCCCAGGGCCCCCATCCCGCCTAACCCTGGAGCGGTTGACCACGAGATCTAGCCCTTTGACTTTCCACGGCGGGCTTCGAATAGTGGACCTCTCCACCCGGTTGTATCAGGTCAGCACAGAGGGACACCTGGGAGCAACATCCGGGCCAAACCCACAGCTACATCCCCTCCGTGTAGACCCGACGCGTCCGTTGCCCCCCTCCAGTTGTCGGCGGCGGCGCCGTCCGTGAGGGGGGCCATGGCCCGGGGACGCGTGCCGGGCGTTCGCAACCGCCACAACACTCTCAGACTTGTGAGAAGCAGCGCACGCAAGATTGGCGGCATGCTAGCCCACGGAGGCCGGCGACCACAGTCGTAGACATGCGAATGGCAATCCGCGTAGTGGGAAGTGTTCGGATACTTCTCCAGCATCAAAAATTATGAAAAATTACCATCGCTCCTATAGCACATGTGCCCACGTCGTGTAAAAAACTCATGATTTTATCGCGATCCAAGTATTTTATAATATTCACGCCGCACCGTTACCGCAGAACGTCTACTACTGTGTCATCGCCATCCGTGAGGGGGGCCACACCCCGTAGACGCGCACCGCCTCTTCAGACATGCCACAACACCACCCCACATGTATGAGGGGCCGGTGCGACGCTCCGGTGGCATTGCTACCCCCAGGGCCCCCGTTCCGCCTAACCCTGGAGCGGTTGACCACGAAATCTAGCCCTTTGACTTTCCACGGAAGGGCTTTGACAAGTGGACCTCTCCACCCGGTTGTGTTAGGTCAGCACAGAGGGATACCTGGAAGTAACATCCGGGCCAAACCCACAGCTACACCCCCTCCGTGTAGACCCGACGCATCCGTTTCCCCCCTCCAGGTGCCGGCGGCGGCGCCGTCTTTGAGGGGGGCCACACCCCGGAGACGCTAGCTGCCTCTTCGGACATGCCACAACACCACCCCACATGTATGAGGGGCCGATGCGAAGCTCTGGTGGCATTGCTACCCCCCGCCCCCCTCG
>NC_057813.1:729101166-729103165 GCF_018294505.1 Triticum aestivum
AGGTCAGCACAGAGGGACACCTGGGAGCAACATCCGGGCCAAACCCACAGCTACATCCCCTCCGAGTAGACCCGACGCGTCCGTTTCCCCCTCCAGGTGCCGGCGGTTGCGCCGTCCGTGAGGGGGGCCACGCCTCGGAGACGCGTGCGGGGCGTTTGCAACCGCCACAACACACTCAGACTTGTGAGAAGCCATGCACGCAAGATTGGCGGCATGCTAGCCCATGGAGGCCGCCGGCCACAGTCGTAGACATGTGAAGGGCAATCCGCATAGAGGGAAGTGTTCGGATACTTCTCCATCACCAAAAATTATGAAAAATTACCATTGCTCCTATAGCACATGTGCCCATGTCGTGTAAAATACTCATGATTTTATCGCGATTCGAGTATTTAATAATATTCACGCCGCACCGTTACCGCAGAACGTCTACTACTATGTCATCGCCGTCCGTGAGGGGGGCCACACCCCGGAGACGCACGCCGCCTCTTCGGACATGCCACAACACCAACCCGCATGTATGAGGGGCCGGTGCGACGCTCCGGTGGCATTGCTACCCCCAGAGCCCCCTTCCCGCCTAACCCTGGAGCGGTTAACCACGAGATATAGCCCTTTGAATTTCCACGGAAGGGCTTTGACCAGTGGACCTCTCCACCCAGTTGTGTCAGGTCAGCACAGAGGGATACCTGGAAGCAACATCCGGGCCAAACCCACAACTACACCCCCTCCGTGTAGACCCGACGCATCCGTTTCCCCCCTCCAGGTGTCGGCGGCGGCGTCGTCCTTGAGGGGGGCCACACCCCGGAGACGCTAGCCGCCTCTTCGGACATGCCACAACACCACCCCACATGTATGAGGGGCCGATGCGACGCTTTGGTGGCATTGCTACCACCCGCCCCCCTTGGGCCCCCGTCCCGCCTAATCCCTGGAGCGGTTGACCACGAGATCTAGCCCTTTGACTTTCCACGGACGGGCTTCTAACAGTGGACCTCTCCACCCGGTTGTATCAGGTCAGCACAGAGGGACACCTGGGAGCATCATCCGGGAAAACCCACAGGTACATCCCCTCCGAGTAGACCCGACGCGTCCGTTTCCCCATCCAGGTGTCGGCGGCGGCGCCGTCCGTGAGGGGGGCCACGCCCCGGAGACGCGTGCCGGGCGTTTGCAACCGCCACAACACACTCAGACTTGTGAGAAGCCGTGCACGCAAGATTGGTGGCATCCTAGCCCATGGAGGCCACCGGCCATAGTCGTAGACATGTGAAGGGCAATCCGCATAGAGGGAATTGTTCTGATATTTCACCATCACCAAAAATTATGAAAAGTTACCATCGCTCCTATAGCACGTGTGCCCACGTCGTGTAAAAAACTCATGATTTTATCGCGATCCAAGTATTTTATAATATTCACGCCGCACCGTTACCGCAGAACGTCTACTACTGTGTCATCGCCATCCGTGAGGGGGGCCACACCCCGTAGACGCGCGCCGCCTCTTCAGACATGCCACAACACCACCCCACATGTATGAGGGGCCGGTGCGACGCTCCGGTGGCATTGCTACCCCCAGGGCCCCCGTCCCACCTAACCCTGGAGCGGTTGACCACGAAATCTAGCCCTTTGACTTTCCACGGAAGGGCTTTGACAAGTGGACCTCTCCACCCGGTTGTGTCAGGTCAGCACAGAGGGATACCTGGAAGCAACATCCGGGCCAAACCCACAGCTACACCCCCTCCGTGTAGACCCGACGCATCCGTTTCCCCCCTCCAGGTGCCGGCGGCGGCGCCGTCCTTGAGGGGGGCCACACCCCGGAGACGCTAGCCGCCTCTTCGGACATGCCACAACACCACCCCACATGTATGAGGGGCCGATGCGAAGCTCTGGTGGCATTGCTACCCCCCGCCCCCCTCGGGCCCCCGTCCCGCCTAACCCTGGAGCTGTTGACCATGAGACTAGCCCTTTGACTTTCCACGGACGGGCTTCGAACAGTGGACCTCTCCACCCG
>NC_057813.1:729104231-729104713 GCF_018294505.1 Triticum aestivum
TCGTCCGTGAGGGGGGCCACACCCCGGAGATGCACGCCGCCTCTTCGGACATGCCACAACACCAACCCGCATGTATGAGGGGCCGGTGCGATGCTCCGGTGGCATTGCTACCCCCAGAGCCCCCTTCCCGCCTAACCCTGGAGCGGTTAACTACGAGATCTAGCCCTTTGAATTTCCACGGAAGTGCTTTGACCAGTGGACCTCTCCACCCAGTTGTGTCAGGTCAGCACAGAGGGGTACCTGGAAGCAACATCCGGGCCAAACCCACAACTACACCCCCTCTGTGTAGACCCGACGCATCCGTTTCCCCCCTCCAGGTCTCGGCGGCGGCGTCGTCCTTGAGGTGGGCCACACCCCGGAGACGCTAGCTGCCTCTTCGGACATGCCACAACACCACCCCACATGTATGACGGGCCGATGCGACGCTTTGGTGGCATTGCTACCACCCGCCCCCCTTGGGCCCCCGTCCCGCCTAACCCTGG
>NC_057813.1:729104723-729105754 GCF_018294505.1 Triticum aestivum
AGGTCTCGGCGGCGGCGTCGTCCTTGAGGTGGGCCACACCCCAGAGACGCTAGCCGCCTCTTCGGACATGCCACAACACCACCCCACATGTATGACGGGCCGATGCGACGCTTTGGTGGCATTGCTACCACCCGCCCCCCTTGGGCCCCCGTCCCGCCTAACCCTGGAGCGGTTGACCATGAGATCTAGCCCTTTGACTTTCCACGGACGGGCTTCTAACAGTGGACCTCTCCACCCGGTTGTATCAGGTCAGCACAGAGGGACACCTGGGAGCATCATCCGGGAAAACCCACAGCTACATCCCCTCCGAGTAGACCCGACGCGTCCGTTTCCCCCTCCAGGTGCCGGCGGCGGCGCCATCCGTGAGGGGGGCCACTCCCCGGAGACGCGTGCCGGGCGTTTGCAACCGCCACAACACACTCAGACTTGTGAGAAGCCGTGCACGCAAGATTGGTGGCATCCTAGCCCATGGAGGCCACCGGCCACAGTCGTAGACATGTGAAGGGCAATCCGCATAGAGGGAATTGTTCGGATATTTCTCAATCACCAAAAATTATGAAAAATTACCATCGCTCCTATAACACATGTTCCCACGTCGTGTAAAAAACTCATGATTTTATCGCGATCCGAGTGTTTGATAATATTCATGCCGCACCGTTACCGCAGAACGTCTACTACTGTGTCATCACCGTCCGTGAGGGGGGCCACACCCCGGAGACGCGTGACGCCTCTTCAGACATGCCACAACACCACCCCGCATGTATGAGGGGCCGGTGCGACGCTCCGGTGGCATTGCTACCCCCAAGGCCCCCCGTCCCGCCTAACCCTGGAACGGTTGACCACGAGATCTAGCCCTTTGACTTTCCACGGAAGGGCTTTGACCAGTGGACCTCTCCACCCGGTTGTGTCAGGTAAGCACAGAGGGACACCTGGAAGCAACATCCGGGCCAATCCCACAGCTACACCCCCTCCGTGTAGACCCGACGCATCCGTTTCCCCCTTCCAAGTGCCAGCGGCGACACCGTCCGTGA
>NC_057813.1:729106383-729108138 GCF_018294505.1 Triticum aestivum
CCCGCCTAACCCTGCAGGGGTTGACCACGAGATCTAGCCCTTTGACTTTCCACGGACGGGCTTCGAACACTGGACCTCTCCACCTGGTTGTATCAGGTCAGCACAGAGGGGCACCTGGGAGCAACATCCGGGCCAAACCCATAGCTACATCCCCTCCGAGTAGACCCGACGCGTCCGTTTCCCCCTCCAGGTGCCGGCGGCGGCGCCGTCCGTGAGGGGGGCCACGCCCCGGAGACGCGTGCCGGGCGTTTGCAACCGCCACAACACACTCAGACTTGTGAGAAGCCGTGCACGCAAGATTGGCGGCATGCTAGCCCACGGAGGCCGTCGGCCACAGTCGTAGACATGTGAAGGGCAATCCGCATAGAGGGAAGTGTTCAGATACTTCTCCATCACCAAAAATTATGAAAAATTACCATCGCTCCTATAACACGTGTGCCCACGTCGTGTAAGAAACTCATGATTTTATCGCGATCCGAGTATTTAATAATATTCACGCCGCACCGTTATCGCAAAACGTCTACTACTGTGTCATCGCCGTCCGTGAGGGGAGCCACACCCCGGAGACGCGCGCCGCCTCTTCGAACATGCCACAACACCAACCCGCATGTATGAGGGGCCGGTGCGACGCTCCGGTGGCATTGCTACCCCCCAGGGCCCCCATCCCGCCTAACCCTGGAGCGGTTGACCACGAAATATAGCCCGTTGACTTTCCACGGAAGGGCTTTGACGAGTGGACCTCTTCACCCGGTTGTGTCAGGTCAGCACAGAGGGACACCTGGAAGCAACATCTGGGCCAAACCCACGGCTACACCCCATCCGTGTAGACCCGACATATCCGTTTCCCCCCTCCAGGTGCCGGCGGTGGCGCCGTCCTTGAGGGAGGCCACACCCCGGAGACGCTAGCCGCCTCTTCGGACATGCCACAACACCACCCCACATGTATGAGGGGCCGATGCGACGCTCCCGTGGCATTCCTACCCCCCGCCCCCCTCGGGCCCCCGTCCCGCCTAACCCTGGAGTGGTTGACCACGAGATCTAGCCCTTTGACTTTCCACGGACGGGCTTCAAACAGTGGACCTCTCCACCCGGTTGTATCAGGTCAGCACACAGGGACACCTGGGAGCAACATACGGGCCAAATCCACAGCTACATCCCCTCCGTGTAGACCAGACGGGTCCGTTTCCCCCTCCAGGTGCCGGCGGCGGCGCCGACCGTGAGGGGGGCCACGCCCCGAAGACGCGTGCCGGGCGTTTGCAACCGCCAAAACACACTCAGAGTTGTGAGAAGCCGTGCACGCAAGATTGGCGGCATGCTAGCCCACGGAGGCCGCCGGCCACAGTCGTAGACATGTGAAGGGCAATCCGCATAGAGGGAAGTGTTCGGATACTTCACCATCACCAAAAATTATGAAAACAATACCATCGCTCCTATAGCACATGTGCCCATGTCATGTAAAAATTTCATGATTTTATCGCGATCCGAGTATTTAATAATATTCACGCCGCACCGTTACCGCAGAACGTCTACTACTGTGTCATCGCCGTCCGTGAAGGGGGCCACACCCCGGAGACGCGCGCCGCCTCTTCGGACATGCCACAACACCACCACGCATGTATGAGGGGCCGGTGCGACGCTCCGGTGGCATTGCTACCCCCCAGAGCCCCCTTCCCGCCTAACCCTCGAGCGGTTGACCACGAGATCTAGCCCTTTGACTTTCCACGGAAGGACTTTGACCAGTGGACCTCTCCACCC
>NC_057813.1:729108305-729111627 GCF_018294505.1 Triticum aestivum
CCGTGAGGGGGGCCACGCCCCGGAGACGCGTGCCAGGCGTTTGCCACCGCCACAACACATCAGACTTGTGAGAAGCCGTGCACGCAAGATTGGCGGCATGCTAGCCCACGGAGGCGGCCGGCCACTGTCGTAGACATGTGAAGGGCAATCCGCATAGAGGGAAGTGTTCGGATACTTCTCCATCACCAAAATTTATGAACAATTACGATCGCTCCTATAACACATGTGCCCACGATGTGTAAAAAACTCATGATTTTATCGTGATCTGAGTATTTAATAATATTCACGCCGCATCGTTACCGCAGAACGTCTACTACTGTGTTATCGCCGTCCGCGAGGGGGGCCACACCCCGGAGACGCGCGCCGCCTCTTCGGACATGCCACAACACCACCCCACATGTATGAGGGGCCGGTGCGACGCTCCGGTGGCATTGCTACCTCCTAATGCCCCCGTCCCGCCTAACCCTGGAGTGGTTGACCACGACATCTAGCCCTTTGACTTTCCATGGAAGGGCTTTGACCAGTGGACCTCTCCACCCGGTTGTGTCAGGTCAGCATAGAGGGACACCTGGAAGCACATCCGGGCCAAACCCACAGCTACACCCCATCCGTGTAGACCTGACGCATCTGTTTCCCCCCTCCAGGTGACGGTGGTGGCGGCGTCCTTGATTGAGGCCACACCCCGGAGATGCTAGCCGCCTCTTCGGACATGCCACAACACCACCCCACATGTATGAGGGTCCGATGCGACGCTCCGGTGGCATTGCTACCCCCGCCCCCCTCGGGCCCCCTTCCCGCCTAACCCTGGAGCTGTTGACCACGAGATCTAGCCCTTTGACTTTCCATGTACGGGCTTCGAACAGTGGACCTCTCCACCCGGTTGTATCAGGTCAGCACAGAGGGACACCTGGGAGCAACATCCGGGCCAAACCCACAGCTACATCCCCTCCGTGTAGACCCGACGCGTCCGTTGCCCCCCTCCAGTTGCCGGCGGCGGCGCCATCCGTGAGGGGGGCCATGCCCCGGGGACACGTGCCGGGCGTTCGCAACCGCCACAACACTCTCAGACTTGTGAGAAGCAGCGCACGCAAGATTGGCGGCATCCTAGCCCACGGAGGCCGCCGGCCACAGTCGTAGACATGCGAAGGGCAATCCGCGTAGAGGGAAGTGTTCGGATACTTCTCCATCATCAAAAATTATGAAAAATTACCATCGCTCCTATAGCACATGTGCCCGCGTCGTGTAAAAAACTCATGATTTCATCGCGATCCAAGTATTTTATAATATTCACGCCGCACCGTTACCGCAGAATGTCTACTACTGTGTCATCGCCATCCGTGAGGGGGCCACACCCCGGAGATGCGCGCCGCCTCTTCAGACATGCCACAACACCACCCCGCATGTATGAGGGGCCGGTGCGACGCTCCGGTGGCATTGCTACCCCCAGGGCCCCCGTCCCGCCTAACCCTGGAGCGGCTGACCACGAAATCTAGCCCTTTGACTTTCCACGGACGGGCTTCAAACAGTGGAACTCTCCACCCGGTTGTATCAGGTTCGCATAGAGGGACACCTGGGAGCAACATCCGGGCCAAACCCACAGCTAGATCCCCTCCGAGTAGACCCGACGCGTCCGTTTCCCCCTCTAGGTGCCGGCAGCGGCGCCGTCCGTGCGGGGGGCCACGCCCCAGAGACGCGTGCCAGGCGTTTGCAACCGCCACAACACATCAGACTTGTGAGAAGCCGTGCACACAAGATTGGCGGCATGCTAGCCCACGAAGGCCGCCGGCCACTGTCGTAGACATGTGAAGGGCAATCTGCATAGAGGGAAGTGTTCGGATACTTCTCCATCACCAAAATTTATGAACAATTACGATCGCTCCTATAACACATGTGCCCACGTTGTGTAAAAAACTCTTGATTTTATCGTGATCCGAGTATTTAATAATATTCACGCCGCACCGTTACCGCAGAACGTCTACTACTGTGTTATCGCCGTCCGCGAGGGGGGCCACACATCGGAGACGCGCGCCGCCTCTTCGGACATGCCACAACACTACCCCGCATGTATGAGGGGCCGGTGCGATGCTCCGGTGGCATTGCTACCCCCTAATTCCCCCGTCCCGCCTAACCCTGGAGTGGTTGACCATGAGATCTAGCCCTTTGACTTTCCATGGAAGGGCTTTGACGAGTGGACCTCTCCACCCGGTTGTGTCAGGTCAGCATAGAGGGACACCTGGAAGCAACATCCGGGCCAAACCCACAGCTACACCCCATCTGTGTAGACCCGACGCATCTGTTTCCCCCCTCCAGGTGACGGTGGCGGCGGCGTCCTTGAGGTAGGCCACACCCCGGAGATGCTAGCCGCCTCTTCGGACATGCCACAACACCACCCCACATGTATGAGGGGCCGATGCGATGCTCCAGTGGCATTGCTACCCCCCGCCCCCCTCGGGCCCCCATCCCGCCTAACCCCGGAGCGGTTGACCACGAGATCTAGCCCTTTGACTTTCCACGGCGGGCTTCGAACAGTGGACCTCTCCACCCGGTTGTATCAGGTCAGCACAGAGGGACACCTGGGAGCAACATCCGGGCCAAACCCACAGCTACATCCCCTCCGTGTAGACCCGACGCGTCCGTTGCCCCCCTCCAGTTGTCGGCGGCGGCGCCGTCCGTGAGGGGGGCCATGGCCCGGGGACGCGTGCCGGGTGTTCGCAACCACCACAACACTCTCAGACTTGTGAGAAGCAGCGCACGCAAGATTGGCGGCATGCTAGCCCACGGAGGCCGCCGGCCACAGTCGTAGACATGCGAATGGCAATCTGCGTAGAGGGAAGTGTTCGGAGACTTCTCCAGCATCAAAAATTATGAAAAATTACCATCGCTCCTATAGCACATGTGCCCACGTCGTGTAAAAAACTCATGATTTTATCGCGATCCAAGTATTTTATAATATTCACGCCGCACCGTTACCGCAGAACGTGTACTACTGTGTGATCGCCATCCGTGAGGGGGGCCACACCCCGTAGACGCGCGCCGCCTCTTCAGACATGCCACAACACCACCCCACATGTATGAGGGGCCGGTGCGACGCTCTGGTGGCATTGCTACCCCCCAGGGCCCCCTTCCCGCCTAACCCTGGAGCGGTTGACCACGAGATCTAGCCCTTTTACTTTCCATGGAAGGGCTTTGACCAGTGGACCTCTCCACCCGGTTGTGTCAGGTCAGCATAGAGGGACACCTGGAAGCACATCCGGGCCAAACCCACAGCTAGACCCCCTCCGTGTAGACCCGACGCATCCGTTTCCCCCCTCCAGATGTCGTC
>NC_057813.1:729112248-729114990 GCF_018294505.1 Triticum aestivum
GAGCGGTTGACCATGAGATCTAGCCCTTTGACTTTCCACGGACGGGCTTCTAACAGTGGACCTCTCCACCCGGTTGTATCAGGTAAGCACAGAGGGACACCTGGGAGCATCATCCGGGAAAACCCACAGCTACATCCCCTCCGAGTAGACCCGACGCGTCCGTTTCCCCCTCCAGGTGCCGGCGGCGGCGCCGTCCGTGAGGGGGGCCACGCCCCGGAGACGCGTGCCGGGCGTTTGCAACCGCCACAACACACTCAGACTTGTGAGAAGCCGTGCACGCAAGATTGGTGGCATCCTAGCCCATGAAGGCCACCGGCCACAGTCGTAGACATGTGAAGGGCAATCCGCATAGAGGGAATTGTTCGGATATTTCTCCATCACCCAAAATTATGAAAAATTACCATCGCTCCTATAACACATGTTCCCACGTCGTGTAAAAAACTCATGATTTTATCGCGATCTGAGTATTTGATAATATTCATGCCGCACCGTTACCGCAGAATGTCTACTACTGTGTCATCACCGTCCGTGAGGGGGGCCACACCCCGGAGACGCGCGCCGCCTCTTCAGACATGCCACAACACCACCCCGCATGTATGAGGGGCCGGTGCGACGCTCCGGTGGCATTGCTACCCCCAGGGCCCCCGTCCCGCCTCACCCTGGAGCGGCTGACCACGAAATCTAGCCCTTTGACTTTCCACGGACGGGCTTCAAACAGTGGAACTCTCCACCCGGTTGTATCAGGTCCGCATAGAGGGACACCTGGGAGCAACATCCGGGCCAAACCCACAGCTAGATCCCCTCCGAGTAGACCCGACGCGTCCGTTTCCCCCTCTAGGTGCCGGCAGCGTCGCCGTCCGTGAGGGGGGCCACGCCCCGGAGACGCGTGCCAGGCGTTTGCAACAGCCACAACACACTCAGACTTGTGAGAAGCCGTGCACACAAGATTGGCGGCATGCTAGCCCACGAAGGCCGCCGGCCACTGTCGTAGACATGTGAAGGGCAATCCGCATAGAGGGAAGTATTCGGATACTTCTCCATCACCAAAATTTATGAACAATTACGATCGCTCCTGTAACACATGTGCCCACGTTGTGTAAAAAACTCATGATTTTATCGCGATCTGAGTATTTAATAATATTCACGCCGCACCATTACCGCAGAACATCTACTACTGTGTTATCGCCGTCCGCGAGGGGGGCCACACCTCGGAGACGCGCGCCGCCTCTTCGGACATGCCACAACACCACTCCGCATGTATGAGGGGCCGGTGCGACGCTCCGGTGGCATTGCTACCCCCTAATTCCCCCGTCCCGCCTAACCCTGGAGTGGTTGACCACGAGATCTAGCCCTTTGACTTTCCATGGAAGGGCTTTGACGAGTGGACATCTCCACCCGGTTGTGTCAGGTCAGCATAGAGGGACACCTGGAAGCAACATCCGGGCCAAACCCACAGCTACACCCCATCTGTGTAGACCCGACGCATCTGTTTCCCCCCTCCAGGTGACGGTGGCGGCGGCGTCCTTGAGGTAGGCCACACCCCGGAGATGCTAGCCGCCTCTTCGGACATGCCACAACACCACCCCACATGTATGAGGGGCCGATGCGACGCTCCGGTGGCATTGCTACCCCCCGCCCCCCTCGGGCCCCCATCCCGCCTAACCCTGGAGCGGTTGACCACGAGATCTAGCCCTTTGACTTTCCACGGCGGGCTTTGAACAGTGGACCTCTCCACCCGGTTGTATCAGGTCAGCACAGAGGGACACCTGGGAGCAACATCCGGGCCAAACCCACAGCTACATCCCCTCCGTGTAGACCCAACGCGTCCGTTGCCCCCCTCCAGTTGTCGGCGCCGGCGCCGTCCGTGAGGGGGGCCATGGCCCGGGGACGCGTGCCGGGCGTTCGCAACCGCCACAACACTCTCAGACTTGTGAGAAGCAGCGCACGCAAGATTGGCGGCATGCTAGCCCACGGAGGCCGCCGGCCACAGTCGTAGACATGCGAATGGCAATCCGCGTAGAGGGAAGTGTTCGGAGACTTCTCTAGCATCCAAAATTATGAAAAATTACCATCGCTCCTATAGCACATGTGCCCACGTCGTGTAAAAAACTCATGATTTTATCGCGATCCAAGTATTTTATAATATTCACGCCGCACCGTTACCGCAGAACGTCTACTACTGTGTCATCGCCATCCGTGAGGGGGGCCACACCCCGTAGACGCGCGCCGCCTCTTTAGACATGCCACAACACCACCCTACATGTATGAGGGGCCGGTGCGACGCGCCGGTGGCATTGCTACCCCCAGGGCCCCCGTCCCGCCTAACCCTGGAGCGGTTGACCACGAAATCTAGCCCTTTGACTTTCCACGGAAGGGCTTTGACAAGTGGACCTCTCCACCCGGTTGTGTCAGGTCAGCACAGAGGGATACCTGGAAGCAACATCCGGGCCAAACCCACAGCTACACCCCCTCCGTGTAGACCCGACGCATCCGTTTCCCCCCTCCAGGTGCCGGCGGCGGCGCCGTCCTTGAGGGGGGCCACACCCCGGAGACGCTAGCCGCCTCTTCGGACATGCCACAACACCACCCCACATGTATGAGGGGCCGATGCGAAGCTCTGGTGGCATTGCTACCCCCTGCCCCCCTCGGGCCCCCGTCCCGCCTAACCCTGGAGCTGTTGACCATGAGACTAGCCCTTTGACTTTCCATGGACGGGCTTCGAACAGTGGACCTCTCCACCCG
>NC_057813.1:729115000-729115594 GCF_018294505.1 Triticum aestivum
CTGGAAGCAACATCCGGGCCAAACCCACAGCTACACCCCCTCCGTGTAGACCCGACGCATCCGTTTCCCCCCTCCAGGTGCCGGCGGCGGCGCCGTCCTTGAGGGGGGCCACACCCCGGAGACGCTAGCCGCCTCTTCGGACATGCCACAACACCATCCCACATGTATGAGGGGCCGATGCGAAGCTCTGGTGGCATTGCTACCCCCTGCCCCCCTCGGGCCCCCGTCCCGCCTAACCCTGGAGCTGTTGACCATGAGACTAGCCCTTTGACTTTCCATGGACGGGCTTCGAACAGTGGACCTCTCCACCCGGTTGTATCAGGTCAGCACAGAGGGACACCTGGGAGCAACATCCGGGCCAAACCCACAGCTACAGCCCCTCCGAGTAGACCCGACGCGTCCGTTTCCCCCTCCAGGTGCCGGCGGTTGCGCCGTCCGTGAGGGGGGCCACGCCTCGGAGACGCGTGCGGGGCGTTTGCAACCGCCACAACACACTCAGACTTGTGAGAAGCCATGCACGCAAGATTGGCGGCATGCTAGCCCATGGAGGCCGTCAGCCACAGTCGTACACGTGTGAAGGGCAATCCGCATAGA
>NC_057813.1:729115850-729116352 GCF_018294505.1 Triticum aestivum
GGAATTGTTCGGATACTTCTCCATCACCAAAAATTATTAAAAATTACCATTGCTCCTATAGCACATGTGCCCATGTCGTGTAAAATACTCATGATTTTATCGCGATTCGAGTATTTAATAATATTCACGCCGCACCGTTACCGCAGAACGTCTACTACTATGTCATCGCCGTCCGTGAGGGGGGCCACACCCCGGAGATGCACGCCGCCTCTTCGGACATGCCACAACACCAACCCGCATGTATGAGGGGCCGGTGCGATGCTCCGGTGGCATTGCTACCCCCAGAGACCCCTTCCCGCCTAACCCTGGAGCGGTTAACCACGAGATCTAGCCCTTTGAATTTCCACGGAAGTGCTTTGACCAGTGGACCTCTCCACCCAGTTGTGTCAGGTCAGCACAGAGGGGTACCTGGAAGCAACATCCGGGCCAAACCCACAACTACACCCCCTCCGTGTAGACCCGACGCTTCCGTTTCCCCCCTCCAGGTCTCGGCGGCGGCGTC
>NC_057813.1:729119058-729120154 GCF_018294505.1 Triticum aestivum
CACCTGGAAGCAACATCTGGGCCAAACCCACGGCTACACCCCATCCGTGTAGACCCGACATATCCGTTTCCCCCCTCCAGGTGCCGGCGGTGGCGCCGTCCTTGAGGGAGGCCACACCCCGGAGACGCTAGCCGCCTCTTCGGACATGCCACAACACCACCCCACATGTATGAGGGGCCGATGCGACGCTCCCGTGGCATTCCTACCCCCCGCCCCCTCGGGCCCCCGTCCCGCCTAACCCTGGAGTGGTTGACCACGAGATCTAGCCCTTTCACTTTCCACGGACGGGCTTCAAACAGTGGACCTCTCCACCCGGTTGTATCAGGTCAGCACAGAGGGACACCTGGGAGCAACATACGGGCCAAATCCACAGCTACATCCCCTCCGTGTAGACCAGACGGGTCCGTTTCCCCCTCCAGGTGCCGGCGGCGGCGCCGACCGTGAGGGGGGCCACGCCCCGAAGACGCGTGCCGGGCGTTTGCAACCGCCAAAACACACTCAGAGTTGTGAGAAGCCGTGCACGCAAGATTGGCGGCATGCTAGCCCACGGAGGCCGCCGGCCACAGTCGTAGACATGTGAAGGGCAATCCGCATAGAGGGAAGTGTTCGGATACTTCACCATCACCAAAAATTATGAAAACAATAGCATCGCTCCTATAGCACATGTGCCCATGTCGTGTAAAAATTTCATGATTTTATCGCGATCCGAGTATTTAATAATATTCACGCCGCACCGTTACCGCAGAACGTCTACTACTGTGTCATCGCCGTCCGTGAAGGGGGCCACACCCCGGAGACGCGCGCCGCCTCTTCGGACATGCCACAACACCACCACACATGTATGAGGGGCCGGTGCGACGCTCCGGTGGCATTGCTACCCCCACAGCCCCCTTCCCGCCTAACCCTGGAGCGGTTGACCACGAGATCTAGCCCTTTGACTTTCCACGGAAGGACTTTGACCAGTGGACCTCTCCACCCGGTTGTGTCAGGTCAGCACAGAGGGACACCTGGAAGCAACATCCGGGCCAAACCCACGGCTACACCCCATCCGTGTAGACCCGACGCATCCGTTTCCCCCCTGCAGGTGCCGGCGGCG
>NC_057813.1:729120760-729122017 GCF_018294505.1 Triticum aestivum
CGTCCTTGAGGGAGGCCACACCCCGGAGACGCTAGCCGCCTCTTCGGACATACCACAACACAACCCCACATGTATGAGGGGCCGATGCGACGCTCCGGTGGCATTGCTACCCCCCGCCCCCCTCGGGCCCCCGTCCCGAATAACCCGTGAGCGGTTGACCACGAGATCTAGCCCTTTGACTTTCCACGGACGGGCTTCAAACAGTGGAACTCTCCACCTGGTTGTATCAGGTCCGCACAGAGGGACATCTGGGAGCAACAACCGGGCCAAACCCACAGCAAGATCCCCTCCGAGTAGACCCGACGCGTCCGTTTCCCCCTCTAGGTGCCGGCGGCGGCGCCGTCCGTGAGGGGGGCCACGCCCCGGAGACGCGTGCCAGGCGTTTGCCACAGCCACAACACATCAGACTTGTGAGAAGCCGTGCACGCAAGATTGGCGGCATGCTAGCCCACGGAGGCCGCCGGCCACTGTCGTAGACATGTGAAGGGCAATCCGCATAGAGGGAAGTGTTCGGATACTTCTCCATCACCAAAATTTATGAACAATTACGATCGCTCCTATAACACATGTGCCCACGATGTGTAAAAAACTCATGATTTTATCGCGATCCGAGTATTTAATAATATTCACGCCACATCGTTACCACAGAACGTCTACTACTGTGTTATCGCCGTCCGCGAGGGGGGCCACACCCCGGAGACGCGCGCCGCCTCTTCGGACATGCCACAACACCACCCCGCATGTATGAGGGGCCGGTGCGACGCTCCGGTGGCATTGCTACCTCCTAATGCCCTCGTCCCGCCTAACCCTAGAGTGGTTGACCACGAGATCTAGCCCTTTGACTTTCCATGGAAGGGCTTTGACCAGTGGACCTCTCCACCCGGTTGTGTCAGGTCAGCATAGAGGGACACCTGGAAGCACATCCGGGCCAAACCCACAGCTACACCCCATCCGTGTAGACCTGACGCATCTATTTCCCCCCTCCAGGTGACGGTGGTGGCGGCGTCCTTGATTGAGGCCACACCCCGGAGATGCTAGCCGCCTCTTCGGACATGCCACAACACCACCCCACATGTATGAGGGTCCGATGCGACGCTCCGGTGGCATTGCTACCCCCGCCCCCCTCGGGCCCCCTTCCCGCCTAACCCTGGAGCGGTTGACCACGAGATCTAGCCCTTTGACTTTCCACGTACGGGCTTCGAACAGTGGACCTCTCCACCCGGTTGTATCAGGTCAGCACAGAGGGACACCTGGGAG
>NC_057813.1:729122027-729122945 GCF_018294505.1 Triticum aestivum
GGACATGCCACAACACCACCCCACATGTATGAGGGGCCGATGCGATGCTTTGGTGGCATTGCTACCACCCACCCCCCTTGGGCCCCCGTCCCGCCTAACCCTGGAGCGGTTGACCATGAGATCTAGCCCTTTGACTTCCCACGGACGGGCTTCTAACAGTGGACCTCTCCACCCGGTTGTATCAGGTCAGCACAGAGGGACACCTGGGAGCATCATCCGGGAAAACCCACAGCTACATCCCCTCCGAGTAGACCCGACGCGTCCGTTTCCCCCTCCAGGTGCCGGCGGCGACGCCGTCCGTGAGGGGGGCCACGCCCCGGAGATGCGTGCCAGGCGTTTGCAACCGCCACAACACACTCAGACTTGTGAGAAGCCGTGCACGCAAGATTGGTGGCATCCTAGCCAATGAAGGCCACCGGCCACAGTCGTAGACATGTGAAGGGCAATCTGCATAGAGGGAATTGTTCGGATATTTCTCCATCACCAAAAATTATGAAAAATTACCATCGCTCCTATAACACATGTTCCTACGTCGTGTAAAAAACTCATGATTTTATCGCGATCTGAGTATTTGATAATATTCATGCCGCACCGTTACCGCAGAACGTCTACTACTGTGTCATCACCGTCCGTGAGGGGGGCCACACCCCGGAGACGCGCGCCGCCTCTTCAGACATGCCACAACACCACCCCGCATGTATGAGGGGCCGGTGCGACGCTCCGGTGGCATTGCTACCCCCAGGGCCCCCGTCCCGCCTAACCCTGGAGCGGCTGACCACGAAATCTAGCCCTTTGACTTTCCACGGACGGGCTTCAAACAGTGGAACTCTCCACCCGGTTGTATCAGGTCCGCATAGAGGGACACCTGGGAGCAACATCCGGGCCAAACCCACAGCTAGATCCCCTCCGAGTAGACCC
>NC_057813.1:729122955-729123992 GCF_018294505.1 Triticum aestivum
GGCCACACCCCGGAGATGCTAGCCGCCTCTTCGGACATGCCACAACACCACCCCACATGTATGAGGGGCCGATGCGACGCTCCGGTGGCATTGCTACCCCCCGCCCCCCTCGGGCCCCCATCCCGCCTAACCCTGGAGCGGTTGACCACGAGATCTAGCCCTTTGACTTTCCACGGCGGGCTTCGAACAGTGGACCTCTCCACCCGGTTGTATCAGGTCAGCACAGAGGGACAGCTGGGAGCAACATCCGGGCCAAACCCACAGCTACATCCCCTCCGTGTAGACCCGACGCGTTCGTTGCCCCCCTCCAGTTGGCGGCGGCGGCACCGTCCGTGAGGGGGGCCATGGCCCGGGGACGCGTGCCGGGCGTTCGCAACCGCCACAACACTCTCAGACTTGTGAGAAGCAGCGCACGCAAGATTGGCGGCATGCTAGCCCACGGAGGCCGCCGGCCACAGTCGTAGACATGCGAATGGCAATCCGCGTAGAGGGAAGTGTTCGGAGACTTCTCCAGCATCAAAAATTATGAAAAATTACCATCGCTCCTATAGCACATGTGCCCACGTCATGTAAAAAACTCATGATTTTATCGCCATCCAAGTATTTTATAATATTCACGCCGCACCGTTACCGCAGAACGTCTACTACTGTGTCATCGCCATCCGTGAGGGGGGCCACACCCCGTAGACGCGCGCCGCCTCTTCAGACATGCCACAACACCACCCCACATGTATGAGGGGCCGGTGCGACGCTCCGGTGGCATTGCTACCCCCAGGGCCCCCGTCCCGCCTAACCCTGGAGCGGTTGACCACGAAATCTAGCCCTTTGACTTTCCACGGAAGGGCTTTGACAAGTGGACCTCTCCACCCGGTTGTGTTAGGTCAGCACAGAGGGATACCTGGAAGCAACATCCGGGCCAAACGCACAGCTACACCCCCTCCGTGTAGACCCGACGCATCCGTTTCCCCCCTCCAGGTGCCGGCGGCGGCGCCGTCCTTGAGGGGGGCCACACCCCGGAGACGCTAGCCGCCTCTTCG
>NC_057813.1:729124002-729125287 GCF_018294505.1 Triticum aestivum
CTGGAGCGGTTAACCACGAGATCTAGCCCTTTGAATTTCCACGGAAGTGCTTTGACCAGTGGACCTCTCCACCCAGTTGTGTCAGGTCAGCACAGAGGGGTACCTGGAAGCAACATCCGGGCCAAACCCACAACTACACCCCCTCTGTGTAGACCCGACGCATCCGTTTCCCCCCTCCAGGTCTTGGCGGCGGCGTCGTCCTTGAGGTGGGCCACACCCCGGAGACGCTAGCCGCCTCTTCGGACATGCCACAACACCACCACACATGTATGACGGGCCGATGCGACGCTTTGGTGGCATTGCTACCACCCGCCCCCCTTGGGCCCCCGTCCCGCCTAACCCTGGAGCGGTTGACCATGAGATCTAGCCCTTTGACTTTCCACGGACGGGCTTCTAACAGTGGACCTCTCCACCCGGTTGTATCAGGTCAGCACAGAGGGACACCTGGGAGCATCACCCGGGAAAACCCACAGCTACATCCCCTCCGAGTAGACCCGACGCGTCCGTTTCCCCCTCCAGGTGCCGGCGGCGGCGCCATCCGTGAGGGGGGCCACTCCCCGGAGACGCGTGCCGGGCGTTTGCAACCGCCACAACACACTCAGACTTGTGAGAAGCCGTGCACGCAAGATTGGTGGCATCCTAGCCCATGGAGGCCACCGGCCACAGTCGTAGACTTGTGAAGGGCAATCCGCATAGAGGGAATTATTCGGATATTTCTCAATCACCAAAAATTATGAAAAATTACCATCGCTCCTATAACACATGTTCCCACGTCGTGTAAAAAACTCATGATTTTATCGCGATCCGAGTGTTTGATAATATTCATGCCGCACCGTTACCGCAGAACGTCTACTACTGTGTCATCACCGTCCGTGAGGGGGGCCACACCCCGGAGACGCGTGGCGCCTCTTCAGACATGCCACAACACCACCCCGCATGTATGAGGGGCCGGTGCGACGCTCCGGTGGCATTGCTACCCCCAAGGCCCCCGTCCCGCCTAACCCTGGAACGGTTGACCACGAGATCTAGCCCTTTGACTTTCCACGGAAGGGCTTTGACCAGTGGACCTCTCCACCCGGTTGTGTCAGGTAAGCACAGAGGGACACCTGGAAGCAACATCCGGGCCAATCCCACAGCTACACCCCCTCCGTGTAGACCCGACGCATCCGTTTCCCCCTTCCAAGTGCCGGCGGCGGCGCCGTCCGTGAGGGGGGCCACACCCCGGAGACGCTAGCCGCCTCTTCGGACATGCCGTAACACCACCCCACATGTATGAGGGGCCGAT
>NC_057813.1:729125297-729127599 GCF_018294505.1 Triticum aestivum
GTGGCGCCGTCCTTGAGGGAGGCCACACCCCGGAGATGCTAGCCGCCTCTTCGGACATGCCACAACACCACCCCACATGTATGAGGGGCCGATGCAACGCTCCCGTGGCATTCCTACCCCCACCCCCCTCGGGCCCCCGTCCCGCCTAACCCTGGAGTGGTTGACCAAGAGATCTAGCCCTTTGACTTTCCACGGACGGGCTTCAAACAGTGGACCTCTCCACCCGGTTGTATCAGGTCAGCACAGAGGGACACCTGGGAGCAACATACGGGCCAAATCCACAGCTATATCCCCTCCGTGTAGACCAGACGGGTCCGTTTCCCCCTCCAGGTGCCGGCGGCGGCGCCGACCGTGAGGGGGGCCACGCCCCGAAGACGCGTGCCGGGCGTTTGCAACCGCCAAAACACCCTCAGAGTTGTGAGAAGCCGTGCACGCAAGATTGGCGGCATGCTAGCCCACGGAGGCCGCCGGCCACAGTCGTAGACATGTGAAGGGCAATCCGCATAGACGGAAGTGTTCGGATACTTCACCATCACCAAAAATTATGAAAACAATACCATCGCTCCTATAGCACATGTGCCCATGTCGTGTAAAAATTTCATGATTTTATCGCGATCCGAGTATTTAATAATATTCACGCCGCACCGTTACCGCAGAACGTCTACTACTGTGTCATCGCCGTCCGTGAAGGGGGCCACACCCCGGAGACGCGCGCCGCCTCTTCGGACATGCCACAACACCACCACGCATGTATGAGGGGCCGGTGCGACGCTCCGGTGGCATTGCTACCCCCAGAGCCCCCTTCCCGCCTAACCCTGGAGCGGTTGACCACGAGATCTAGCCCTTTGACTTTCCACGGAAGGACTTTGACCAGTGGACCTCTCCACCCAGTTGTGTCAGGTCAGCACAGAGGGACACCTGGAAGCAACATCCGGGCCAAACCCACGGCTACACCCCATCCGTGTAGACCTGACGCATCTGTTTCCCCCCTGCAGGTGCCGGCAGCGGCGCCGTCCTTGATTGAGGCCACACCCCGGAGACGCTAGCCGCCTCTTCGGACATACCACAACACCACCCCACATGTATGAGGGTCCGATGCGACGCTCCGGTGGCATTGCTACCCCCGCCCCCCTCGGGCCCCCTTCCCGCCTAACCCTGGAGCGGTTGACCACGAGATCTAGCCCTTTGACTTTCCACGTACGGGCTTCGAACAGTGGACCTCTCCACCCGGTTGTATCAGGTCAGCACAGAGGGACACCTGGGAGCAACATCCGGGCCAAACCCACAGCTACATCCCCTCCGTGTAGACCCGACGCGTCCGTTGCCCCCCTCCAGTTGCCGGCGGCGGCGCCATCCGTGAGGGGGGCCATGGCCCGGGGACACGTGCCGGGCGTTCGCAACCGCCACAACACTCTCAGACTTGTGAGAAGTAGCGCACGCAAGATTGGCGGCATGCTAGCCCACGGAGGCCGCCGGCCACAGTCGTAGACATGCGAAGGGCAATCCGCGTAGAGGGAAGTGTTCGGATACTTCTCCATCATCAAAAATTATGAAAAATTACCATCGCTCCTATAGCACATGTGCCCACGTCGTGTAAAAAACTCATGATTTCATCGCGATCCAAGTATTTTATAATATTCACGCCGCACCGTTACCGCAGAACGTCTACTACTGTGTCATCGCCATCCGTGAGGGGGCCACACCCCGGAGACGCGCGCCGCCTCTTCAGACATGCCACAACACCACCCCGCATGTATGAGGGGCCGGTGCGACGCTCCGGTGGCATTGCTACCCCCAGGGCCCCCGTCCCGCCTAACCCTGGAGCGGCTGACCACGAAATCTAGCCCTTTGACTTTCCACGGACGGGCTTCAAACAGTGGAACTCTCCACCCGGTTGTATCAGGTCCGCATAGAGGGACACCTGGGAGCAACATCCGGGCCAAACCCACAGCTAGATCCCCTCCGAGTAGACCCGACGCGTCCGTTTCCCCCTCCAGGTGCCGGCGGTTGCGCCGTCCGTGAGGGGGGCCACGCCTCGGAGACGCTAGCCGCCTCTTCGGACATGCCACAACACCACCCCACATGTATGAGGGGCCGATGCGATGCTTTGGTGGCATTGCTACCACCCACCCCCCTTGGGCCCCCGTCCCGCCTAACCCTGGAGCGGTTGACCATGAGATCTAGCCCTTTGACTTCCCACGGACGGGCTTCTAACAGTGGACCTCTCCACCCGGTTGTATCAGGTCAGCACAGAGGGACACCTGGGAGCATCATCCGGGAAAACCCACAGCTACATCCCCTC
>NC_057813.1:729129687-729130510 GCF_018294505.1 Triticum aestivum
AGGTCAGCACAGAGGGACAGCTGGGAGCAACATCCGGGCCAAACCCACAGCTACATCCCCTCCGTGTAGACCCGACGCGTCCGTTGCCCCCCTCCAGTTGTCGGTGGCGGCACCGTCCGTGAGGGGGGCCATGGCCCGGGGACGCGTGCCGGGCGTTCGCAACCGCCACAACACTCTCAGACTTGTGAGAAGCAGCGCACGCAAGATTGGCGGCATGCTAGCCCACGGAGGCCGCCGGCCACAGTCGTAGACATGCGAATGGCAATCCGCGTAGAGGGAAGTGTTCGGAGACTTCTCCAGCATCAAAAATTATGAAAAATTACCATCGCTCCTATAGCACATGTGCCCATGTCATGTAAAAAACTCATGATTTTATCGCCATCCAAGTATTTTATAATATTCACGCTGCACCGTTACCGCAGAACGTCTACTACTGTGTCATCGCCATCCGTGAGGGGGGCCACACCCCGTAGACGCGCGCCGCCTCTTCAGACATGCCACAACACCACCCCACATGTATGAGGGGCCGGTGCGACGCTCCGGTGGCATTGCTACCCCCAGGGCCCCCGTCCCGCCTAACCCTGGAGCGGTTGACCACGAAATCTAGCCATTTGACTTTCCACGGAAGGGCTTTGACAAGTGGACCTCTCCACCCGGTTGTGTTAGGTCAGCACAGAGGGATACCTGGAAGCAACATTCGGGCCAAACGCACAGCTACACCCCCTCCGTGTAGACCCGACGCATCCGTTTCCCCCCTCCAGGTGCCGGCGGCGGCGCCGTCCTTGAGGGGGGCCACACCCCGGAGACGCTAGCCGCCTCTTCG
>NC_057813.1:729130571-729132762 GCF_018294505.1 Triticum aestivum
GGATACCTGGAAGCAACATCCGGGCCAAACCCACAGCTACACCCCCTCCGTGTAGACCCGACGCATCCGTTTCCCCCCTCCAGGTGCCGGCGGCGGCGCCGTCCTTGAGGGGGGCCACACCCCGGAGACGCTAGCCGCCTCTTCGGACATGCCACAACACCACCCCACATGTATGAGGGGCCGATGCGAAGCTCTGGTGGCATTGCTACCCCCCGCCCCCCTCGGGCCCCCGTCCCGCCTAACCCTGGAGCTGTTGACCATGAGACTAGCCCTTTGACTTTCCACGGACGGGCTTCGGACAGTGGACCTCTCCACCCGGTTGTATCAGGTCAGCACAGAGGGACACCTGGGAGCAACATCCGGGCCAAACCCACAGCTACAGCCCCTCCGAGTAGACCCGACGCGTCCGTTTCCCCCTCCAGGTGCCGGCGGTTGCGCCGTCCATGAGGGGGGCCACGCCTCGGAGACGCGTGCGGGGCGTTCGCAACTGCCACAACACACTCAGACTTGTGAGAAGCCATGCACGCAAGATTGGCGGCATGCTAGCCCATGGAGGCCGCCGGCCACAGTCGTACACGTGTGAAGGGCAATCCGCATAGAGGGAAGTGTTAGGATACTTCTCCATCACCAAAAATTATGAAAAATTACCATTGCTCCTATAGCACATGTGCCCATGTCGTGTAAAATACTCATGATTTTATCGCGATTCGAGTATTTAATAATATTCACGCCGCACCGTTACCGCAGAACGTCTACTACTATGTCATCGCCGTCCGTGAGGGGGGCCACACCCCGGAGATGCACGCCGCCTCTTCGGACTTGCCACAACACCAACCCGCATGTATGAGGGGCCGGTGCGACGCTCCGGTGGCATTGCTACCCCCAGAGCCCCCTTCCCGCCTAACCCTGGAGCGGTTAACCACGAGATCTAGCCCTTTGAATTTCCACGGAAGTGCTTTGACCAGTGGACCTCTCCACCCAGTTGTGTCAGGTCAGCACAGAGGGGTACCTGGAAGCAACATCCGGGCCAAACCCACAACTACACCCCCTCTGTGTAGACCCGACGCATCCGTTTCCCCCCTCCAGGTCTTGGCGGCGGCGTCGTCCTTGAGGTGGGCCACACCCCGGAGACGCTAGCCGCCTCTTCGGACATGCCACAACACCACCCCACATGTATGACGGGCCGATGCGACGCTTTGGTGGCATTGCTACCACCCGCCCCCCTTGGGCCCCCGTCCCGCCTAACCCTGGAGCGGTTGACCATGAGATCTAGCCCTTTGACTTTCCACGGACGGGCTTCTAACAGTGGACCTCTCCACCCGGTTGTATCAGGTCAGCACAGAGGGACACCTGGGAGCATCATCCGGGAAAACCCACAGCTACATCCCCTCCGAGTAGACCCGACGCGTCCGTTTCCCCCTCCAGGTGCCGGCGGCGGCGCCATCCGTGAGGGGGGCCACTCCCCGGAGACGCGTGCCGGGCGTTTGCAACTGCCACAACACACTCAGACTTGTGAGAAGCCGTGCACGCAAGATTGGTGGCATCCTAGCCCATGGAGGCCACCGGCCACAGTCGTAGACATGTGAAGGGCAATCCGCATAGAGGGAATTATTCGGATATTTCTCAATCACCAAAAATTATGAAAAATTACCATCGCTCCTATAACACATGTTCCCACGTCGTGTAAAAAACTCATGATTTTATCGCGATCCGAGTGTTTGATAATATTCATGCCGCACCGTTACCGCAGAACGTCTACTACTGTGTCATCACTGTCCGTGAGGGGGGCCACACCCCGGAGACGCGTGACGCCTCTTCAGACATGCCACAACACCACCCCGCATGTATGAGGGGCCGGTGCGACGCTCCGGTGGCATTGCTACCCCCAAGGCCCCCGTCCCGCCTAACCCTGGAACGGTTGACCACGAGATCTAGCCCTTTGACTTTCCACGGAAGGGCTTTGACCAGTGGACCTCTCCACCCGGTTGTGTCAGGTAAGCACAGAGGGACACCTGGAAGCAACATCCGGGCCAATCCCACAGCTACACCCCCTCCGTGTAGACCCGACGCATCCGTTTCCCCCTTCCAAGTGCCGGCGGCGGCGCCGTCCGTGAGGGGGGCCACACCCCGGAGACGCTAGCCGCCTCTTCGGACATGCCGTAACACCACCCCACATGTATGAGGGGCCGAT
>NC_057813.1:729132873-729133245 GCF_018294505.1 Triticum aestivum
CGGGCCCCCGTCCCGCCTAACCCTGCAGGGGTTGACCACGAGATCTAGCCCTTTGACTTTCCACGGACGGGCTTCGAACACTGGACCTCTCCACCTGGTTGTATCAGGTCAGCACAGAGGGTCACCTGGGAGCAACATCCGGGCCAAACCCATAGCTACATCCCCTCCGAGTAGACCCGACGCGTCCGTTTCCCCCTCCAGGTGCCGGCGGCGGCGCCGTCCGTGAGGGGGGCCACGCCCCGGAGACGCGTGCCGGGCGTTTGCAACCGCCACAACACACTCAGACTTGTGAGAAGCCGTGCACGCAAGATTGGCGGCATGCTAGCCCACGGAGGCCGCCGGCCACAGTCGTAGACATGTGAAGGGCAATCC
>NC_057813.1:729134978-729136135 GCF_018294505.1 Triticum aestivum
CTAGCCCTTTGACTTTCCACGGAAGGACTTTGACCAGTGGACCTCTCCACCCAGTTGTGTCAGGTCAGCACAGAGGGACACCTGGAAGCAACATCCGGGCCAAACCCACGGCTACACCCCATCCGTGTAGACCCGACGCATCCGTTTCCCCCCTGCAGGTGCCGGCGGCGGCGCCGTCCTTGAGGGAGGCCACACCCCGGAGACGCTAGCCGCCTCTTCGGACATACCACAACACAACCCCACATGTATGAGGGGCCGATGCGACGCTCCGGTGGCATTGCTACCCCCGCCCCCCTCGGGCCCCCGTCCCGAATAACCCGTGAGCGGTTGACCACGAGATCTAGCCCTTTGACTTTCCACGGACGGGCTTCAAACAGTGGAACTCTCTACCTGGTTGTATCAGGTCCGCACAGAGGGACATCTGGGAGCAACAACCGGGCCAAACCCACAGCAAGATCCCCTCCGGGTAGACCCGACGCGTCCGTTTCCCCCTCTAGGTGCCGGCGGCGGCGCCGTCCGTGAGGGGGGCCACGCCCCGGAGACGCGTGCCAGGCGTTTGCCACAGCCACAACACATCAGACTTGTGAGAAGCCGTGCACGCAAGATTGGCGGCATGCTAGCCCACGGAGGCCGCCGGCCACTGTCGTAGACATGTGAAGGGCAATCCGCATAGAGGGAAGTGTTCGGATACTTCTCCATCACCAAAATTTATGAACAATTACGATCGCTCCTATAACACATGTGCCCACGATGTGTAAAAAACTCATGATTTTATCGCGATCTGAGTATTTAATAATATTCACGCCGCATCGTTACCGCAGAACGTCTTCTACTGTGTTATCGCCGTCCGCGAGGGGGGCCACACCCCGGAGACGCGCGCCGCCTCTTCGGACATGCCACAACACCACCCCGCATGTATGAGGGGCCGGTGCGACGCTCCGGTGGCATTGCTACCTCCTAATGCCCCCGTCCCGCCTAACCCTGGAGTGGTTGACCACGAGATCTAGCCCTTTGACTTTCCATGGAAGGGCTTTGACCAGTGGACCTCTCCACCCGGTTGTGTCAGGTCAGCATATAGGGACACCTGGAAGCACATCCGGGCCAAACCCACAGCTACACCCCATCCGTGTAGACCTGACGCATCTGTTTCCCCCCTC
>NC_057813.1:729136301-729136650 GCF_018294505.1 Triticum aestivum
TCCTTGATTGAGGCCACACCCCTGAGATGCTAGCCGCCTCTTCGGACATGCCACAACACCACCCCACATGTATGAGGATCCGATGCGACGCTCCGGTGGCATTGCTACCCCCGCCCCCCTCGGGCCCCCTTCCCGCCTAACCCTGGAGCGGTTGACCACGAGATCTAGACCTTTGACTTTCCATGTACGGGCTTCGAACAGTGGACCTCTCCACCCGGTTGTATCAGGTCAGCACAGAGGGACACCTGGGAGCAACATCCGGGCCAAACCCACAGCTACATCTCCTCCGTGTAGACCCGACGCGTCCGTTGCCCCCCTCCAGTTGTCGGCGGCGGCGCCATCCGTGAGG
>NC_057813.1:729137294-729139063 GCF_018294505.1 Triticum aestivum
GTATTTTATAATATTCACGCCGCACCGTTACCGCAGAACGTCTACTACTGTGTCATCGCCATCCGTGAGGGGGCCACACCCCGGAGACGCGCGCCGCCTCTTCAGACATGCCACAACACCACCCCGCATGTATGAGGGGCCGGTGCGACGCTCCGGTGGCATTGCTACCCCCAGGGCCCCCGTCCCGCCTAACCCTGGAGCGGCTGACCACGAAATCTAGCCCTTTGACTTTCCACGGACGGGCTTCAAACAGTGGAACTCTCCACCCGGTTGTATCAGGTCCGCATAGAGGGACACCTGGGAGCAACATGCGGGCCAAACCCACAGCTAGATCCCCTCCGAGTAGACCCGACGCGTCCGTTTCCCCCTCTAGGTGCCGGCAGCGGCGCCGTCCGTGAGGGGGGCCACGCCCCGGAGACGCGTGCCAGGCGTTTGCAACCGCCACAACACATCAGACTTGTGAGAAGCCGTGCACACAAGATTGGCGGCATGCTAGCCCACGAAGGCCGCCGGCCACTGTCGTAGACATGTGAAGGGCAATCCGCATAGAGGGAAGTGTTCGGATACTTCTCCATCACCAAAATTTATGAACAATTGTCACATCCCTAGCTTCTGGTGCTGTCTAGTGTTGCATCTTGCTTGCATCATGTTTAAATTTTTGAAACTTGAACTGAGGAATTTTGGAAGCCTCAAAAACTTAAATAAAAGAGGGGCAAAGAACCCTGGAAAATGCATTCAATGTTCCAAAATGGCCTTAAATAATGTTGGTTATATTTTGGCAAGGGTTTTGCACCAAACCAAAAATAATGAACATTTTGAGGAATATTTTGAGCACTGAATTTAAATCATTATTGTATTTGAATTTGGAATTATATTCATAATATATGTGATATATTTTCAAATAACTCTGAAATGCTTTATGTGCTGTTGGAAAAGTCCATCTAGCAAATAAAAATATTCAGAGGAGTTTTTGGCATTGTTTGAATTTGTTTAAATTCAAAACAATGCCAAAACAAATTTAAAAAAATAGAAAATAGGAATATAAAAAAAAGAGAGAGAGAGCCCACCTGGACTTACCTGGTGCTCACCTCTCAGCCCAGCCGGCCCAGCTCCTGTGCGGCCCAGCCCACCAGGCGTCCCCCCCCCCTGTCGTCTTCCTCCCCTCGCCCCGAAGCAGCTCGGTGGCGAGCGCTGGCCATGCCCTGGCCACCTCCTGCTTGCCACCGAGGCGCCCCCGACGCATCTGGAGACGCCCCGCAAACCCCTCTGCCTCTCCCCTCACTCTCTGTTCTCTCCCTCGCCCTCTAGCTCCTTCCCCAAGTGCGACCGAACGCAGCCGCCGACGCCTTCGCCGTAGCTGCAGCCACCGCTACCCCCTCGCCCCTCTGTTGTTTCCACGAGCTCCGCGACGTCGCCCTCGACCCCCTCTCCGAGCCACGTCCCGCCAGAAGCTCTGCTGCATCTCCAACGCCGCCGTTTTCGACCTCGGGTGCTGGTGATCCCCTCCGTCGATTCGCCGGACCCCTTGCCTCCCCTGCCTCGCCAGCAGCACCAGAAGAACCGCGGTGAGCCGCTGCATCGTTTCCCCCATGCCTCGTTGCCTAATTCGCCCCCTAGCCGCTCCCTCCACCGGAGCCGAGACGCTCCGCCGCACGGGCTCGTCGCCGGTGACGCTCCGGTGACCTTTTGGTCCCACGCATGCGTCCGTTGCACTCGTTGCGTCCCGTAGAGTAAAACTAGCGCGACAACCGTCTTGTTTGCACACCGCA